>NC_135744.1:35837500-36130000 GCF_041903045.1 Epinephelus lanceolatus
TAGGTCCGAAAAAACCCCGGAGTACCCCCACCTCCGTGAACAAATATTCGAATATTCGTTATAAATTCTGCTGAAGGTCCAAATGTTAAAAAATGGTATTCGGGACAGCCCTACTTGGAACCCATCGGCTGTAGTAGGCTGATGGATATCTGGGCAAAGACTTCCTCCTTTGTGCAGCAGTCATTTTGGCTAATCTCTACAAACATATATTGGCATGTGAATGCAGATACTTCAAAAAAAAAAAAAAAATCTAATATAAAGCTAAATCATGGTAAGACAATAGCCAATGGGTTCCATGGTTGCATTTCGGGCAATGCGTTTCTCCTCCCCCCGTGGACTGATCACGTGCATCTTAAATGTGATTTGTCAGTACTGCTCGGACTACAGATGAAAACCAGAGTGCTTCTGATACCAAAATATTGCTTGCAGATTCTGGATAGACAGTATTTAATTTGACCCAGAATTCTATGCCAATATTTTAGCTCAGATTGATGATGTCAAATGTGAGAAAGAAGTACTCTCCATTGGTAAGTAAGTGTGGTTTGATGATATAAAACTATAGAGAATGAGGAAAAAGAAAACAGATCAGAGTGATATTCTAAGTTTTGAGAATACCCTGGTGGTGCATTGACCCATTGTTTGACACTGCTAACTTAAAAACAGTGATCACAAAAACTGGCCATTAATTCAGGGAATGATGTACCCCTCTATATCATTCAGCCAAATTTTGGCTGGCTTTTTAAAGCCATAAAACACTTACTTGAAACCCCTTAACAGTGTTTTTCTGTCATCAAATAAAATTTGCTTTGACCTATGAGTCTTCTGATAATATTTTTGAAGTATTGGGTTCTGTAGTCTGGGTACGATATCAAAGAAACTTCCAAACACTCCTCTTTCAAACATTCAGTTGCATCAAGTATTTTATTCCTAACTCTAAATCTTTTGGTTAGATGTGCAGATCCACTTTAAGAAAAGCACATAAGAGAAAGAGAGAGTGCACTTAAAGGTCATTGGTCATATTGCCATGTGTCTTTTTATTGGCTTCAGCTGCTGGAGGATGGAGGATACAACATACGCATGAACATACACAAGCACAAATACATATCTATACATATATATGGTAACAACTCTACAAGTGGAAGCACACTGATGTCATTAAGAGACATGACTAAAGGAGACATAAGGGGCCAAAGTGATGGAACATAACATAATTCGATGAGACAAAGGGAGGATACAAAATATGCTGAAATAGAAAGAAAGACTTTTAAGACAAGTGAGTTTTAAGAGAAAGAAAAGACTGATCCAGAGAAGTGGTGATCAGCACAGATCAGCAGATCTAAGGAACCACTGCTCTCTGGCCTTTGAAAATTATGGAAACAGAAATGTTCCACTATGTCAGTGTTGCCTTGCTGCTAACAGCCCCTTTGCTGCAACAACACATGAAGTAGAGGGGAAAAACCATACCATCTGCTCAGGACATTCCTAATCATTGGCAGACCTTCCTTTATTGGCCGAATTCCTTGTAGGAACTGCTGATTTGTAAAAATGTGAACCTTTCCTCTCTGGCCTCAGCTATCCTGTTGCGAGTAATGTAAACGGCATGTTTATGTACACTGTATGTGTGTGTCAATGCTTTGTGTGCTAATAAGTCTTAATTTATTGCGGTGTTTTAGATGGAATTGCTGGACAAATTCCCAGTGGAAGGAGGCCAAAAAGACCCTAAGCGCAGGATCATTCCATTCCTACCAGGTAAGAGTTAAACACATTGTGTCCCCCAAGGCCCTTTAATGAACATACACACAGAACTCACGCAACTGTAGCTTGTTTGGAGGATTTGCTTTTTTCTCCCATTTATATAAACACCTTTTGGGGTTTAGACTGTTGGCTGGACAAAGATTAAAAGATTAATCAACTAATCCAGAGAACGTACAATGAAAATAATTGTGGCAGACATGCTTATGATAAGATGTTGCCAAATTATGCACATAACAATACAAAAAGAACAGTGAACTCCTTGATATTCTCCCTCTGCTATACTGCTGTGTCCTCATCTCATCCCTGCTTTGTTTGATTTCTCCATCATACCCATTCGCACGCATTGGGTTACAATGTGGGCAACAATGAGTCACTGATAGGCTGCGAAAGAAGTGAGAAAAACAGAAAATTTTGCACACAAAAGAACCAACCAAAACATTTTGCTGCAACCATGATTGGTCATAACCACACTTTTTTTCTGTGATACATCAAAGAATATGTTTTCCACATACTCTTAAACATCTAGCTGACTCAGCTGATCTCTCAGCATGTAGCCTACAGACATAGACAATTATACAGTATAGTGTTGAGACATTAAATGCCATTTTAACATAAGAAAACTCTACCTATGATCATTAAACTAAATTGTTACAATGCATAACATTCATTATAAGCTGTTTTTGGCTTAGCTGCACCATTGTCCTAGCTGAATCATCATTTCGTGTAAAACCTGACAGTTTCCATTACTTCCCTACAAGTACAAGTGGCAGTGAAGTTTGTTTAGAGTAAGGACTTTGGGTGCGCTTGACCAACTTTTGAAATAGTTTGAGATTCAGATCCTGCTGAAAGTAATCCTTTATGAGAGTTTGGGAGAAGGCCTCACCCAAAGACCCCACCCACATCTCCCCTACCAGGGTTTGGACGAGTGGGGGATAGGATTTTTTTGTGGCCACGCAGGTCTGGAACTCATTGAAATAATACACACACAAAAACACACACACACTTCCAGACTGTTTGATGAACTCTAAGTAGGAGGAAGGGAAGAGAGATTGAAAAACACTGCTTTTCATGCTAACCCTGACAGTACTCTCCCCACATACAGTCAGACAAAGCATGAATACTATTACTAATAATTCTCATCTACATTAAACTCTGTCCACTTCCTTCCTGCTTTTACCTTTGGACCCTGAAATTCTAGATTGTCTCTAAAATTTCTCTCCTCCTGCAGTGAAACTCTGAGTGTTGGTAGAGGGTTTCACTTCTTCTGTTTTCTGTGGAAGAAAATGACCATTGAAGTGCCCTAGAGGAAGACACCAAATCCCCATATGCTTCTTTGGAGCTGCCAAACACCAGAAGCTTAAGACTGTTTGTGCTCCACATGGCTCCCTCTAGGAATGCCACTGTGGAACCATTTGCTTTTGTGGCACAATGTTGCTAGCAAACATCTTTTATGCTCAGTGCTTGCAATAAGTGAAGTTCACCATTACTAGTCTCAGACCCCAGATCAGATATGATTCTCTTAAATAGGTTCCCAAGCAGAAATTTGCCAGATTTGTTCTCTGACAGCCAAGAAAATCCTTCAGATACTTAAGAAAAGTCTGGACTGTGTGCTGAGAACAACCTAACAAGGCACGGAAGTGGTTTTCCCTCCTCGGTTTGGTTTGTTCAAGGCCCTGAGCTGTTTTTACTCCTTTGGTATCTCCACATCAGCAAAGTGGCTTGTCTGCATGTGTGGATCGTGCAGAATTTCTGCTGCCAAAGCTTAGCTGTTGCATTTTCATCCCTTGCTGCAAAAAATACATGATTACATTGGGAAAACACACAAAACGTATCAAGATGACATTTAATAGCAAAGGAAAAGGAAGTTTAAAATAGTTCAAACGTTGGCCGTTTCAACCCATAACTTTTTTCATACAGGTGGTCTACTCTTTTCTAATGCCAAGATTGAATAGTATGTGCTGAGTATCTTTAGGCCATTTGTCATCTGAATACATCTCATGCTGCTAAAACCTTTTGATAGGTTCATACATGACATTTAGATAAAGGTGATTTTTTTTTTTAATCTATTTCCCCCAGAGCCGTGAGCGATGCTCTTCAAAGCAGTGTCAGCAGGTCAGCCTTTGAAAAAAGAGCTGATACCAATTATCTAAAGTCAGGGTTGTTAAACTATGGGTCAAAACCCATGATGGAATGTGGGTCTGTTTTTTTTAGGGCCCCTGCATGATAAAAGAGGTGATATTCTTTCATGAGCTCAGATCCAACAAGCAGACTATAAATTTGTTGTTCGGGGTTCCATTTTTCCTGTTTCCTCTTAATGATAGATCTAAAGTAGGTACTTTTTCAGCTTTTCTGTTTGGCCGGGGATCTCTCTGCCTGCCACAGTAGGAGGCACAGAATGTTGGGCAGGTCAAATTATGTTTCTAAGGAGGATCTGAATAACATTCTCCATTCTGTGCTCTTTTAAAGGCAGAAACGCAATATAACCAGTTACAATGACCTTGGTTTTTAGGCCTCATTCATATCACGTTCATCTCATCTGCTGAGCAATCACTGCTCTTGTCAACTTGAATGTGGTGCACCAGTAGCAGACTTGTGTTTTATGACAGCTTATGGAGATGCGTCTGGCCTTAGTCAGCAACTTGCCTAAGAACACAGTAATTATCATACGCACACAGCTCATTCTTAGAAGCTTCACTCATGTTTGTTGAAGTGTTATGTAGAGCTTTTTGGGGCACGTTACTTCAGACAAGCCCAAGCCTCATCTAAGTCTTGAGTCAAGTTTCAATTCATTAACCAGCAACCAGTGCAAGTCAGTTAAGTTTTGTAACAGCAAGTCTCACTTCTTGTCTTGTGTTATTTGAGAGGTGACTTAAGACTTACTGTTAGAAAACTTTGCAATTGACTCCAAGTCAAATCTAAAGGCTTGTAACAGCAAGTTTTAAGTCATCTCAACTCTTCAAGACCAGTTCAAGTCACTTCTGTAATCGCAGGTACCATGTCAAGTTTTGTGAAAAGCGAAGTCCCAAACAAAGCCCACTTATCATTGTCCAAAGAATTTTTTAATGTTTCCTGGATTTACAAGGTCAGAGTCGGTCAGACTTGATCCCCACCCCCAAGTCTCAAGTCAAGTCTTCAGGGAGTCAATTATCAGAGCAGTCCAGTCCTAGACAATACAAGTCCTAATTTTTGTGACTTAAATCTGACCAGAGTCCATGAATGAAGTCCAAGGCTTTGGTGTTATGTAAAGGTTTTAGCTTCTCAAAATCCCTCTGACGAGCCTAAATAGGGTGAAAAACAGGAAGAATTCATGTGTGGTGAGTCCAGTGATTAAGAGGTGAGTGGTGAGAACAGCTTTCTGTGTGTGAGGTGTGTTTCAAAGACCCTCTCTGTGTTTCCACCTCTGTCTGTCTCTCCTCTCCATCTAACTCCCTCACTCTCCCCAGGAAACAAAAGTTGTTTGATACCCTTGGTCACTGCTGGCTCTGAGATTTGCCATAAAGTCTGCCCTGCCTCAGCCGTGGCTCCAAGGCAGCAGCTTTCCTTCCCTTCCCTCCTCCCTCCCCCAACAGGCCCTTTTCTCGGCTGCACCCATGAGCTGCCCTGCATACAGAGTGGGCAGTGTTGAGTCAGTGCTTCTCTCCTGACCCCTGAGAGCTTTGGAAAACCGTCAAGAAAGCTTTCTCTTTGAGGAGTGACGAAGGGAGGAAAGGAAGAAAGAGACAGAGGGAGAGAGAGGACGGGAGGTACTGTAGGCGTCGCAGGGTTGACTTTCAAATCTCTTTAGTTTTCATGAGCTGTCCAGACAGTGTGTCCTTTTGGTGGCTCTGGCAAGATGTTGCCAACTCCTTAGAGATTTGGACTGCCGTCTCTCATTCCTCTTCCAGTTAATCTCCTTTTTAATACTCTCCCTCAAGTATACTATACTTCACTCCAGCACAAATGTGGTTAGAAATTAGTCTGGTCAGACCATGCATTTTGCCAACAGTAAAGGTCTTTGGTAACTTAAATCAAAAGTTTTTATCATGTTGTGAGCAGTCCATCCAATGATTGTCAATAATAATACACACAAAAAATTCAGCCTGCTGATGGTGCGAGATTAAAGGCAGGCGATCACTAAATTCATTGTGAGAAATTGTCTGGGAACCAAAAATGTCTTTACCGAATCTTGTACCAATCCATCAAGTAGATGTTGGGATATTTCATTGTTTAAATGGGACCTTTGACCACAGTCTTCAGGATTCATCCCCTGGAGGCCTTGAATATCTGTACCAAATTTCATGGCAATCCATCCAACAGATGTCAACACTGCTGCAATCATTGTTGATTAAACTGTTGATTCTTTTTTCAATTGATTGATTACTCGTTTGGTCTATAAAAAGTGAGAAAACTGTGAAAAAATGTTGTTGATTGGTGTTTCCCAGAGCCCAAGATAACGTGCTCAAATGTCTTGTTTTGTCAACGATGCATTGATTTTAGGCATACTGTCATGGAGGAGTAAATAAACCAGAAAATAATCACATTTTAGAGGCTGGAATCAGAGAATTATGTTGGGTCGTCCACCAATCAGAAGATCTGTGGTTCTATCCCCGGCTCCTCCAGTCTGCATGTTGGAGTATCCTTGGGCAAGATACTGAGCCCCAAAATGCTCCTGATGGCTTTTCCATCGGTGTGTGAGTAGCAGGTGGCACCATGTATGGTAGCCTCAGCCATCAGTGTGTGGCTGTATGTGAATGGGTGAATGTGACATGTAATGTAAAAGCGCTTTTAGTGGTCTGAAGACTAGAAAAGCTCTATACAAGTGTAGTCCATTTACCAATTACTAGTCAACACATTCCACTTTAATTCAAAGTTATCAACCTGATGGTGGCACAAGATCAAGGTCACAGTGAAGGGATCATAAGTTGGTAGGATTCATCCTCTGGGGACCTTGAATATCTGTGCAACATCCATCAAATGGTTGTTGAGATAATTACTCTAGCGTGGCCAATGAAAATACAAGTTCCAAAACAAAAGCCACAAGGACAGGAGCAACAGGAACATCCATTGTTTTGAAGATTGGACTTTTGACTCACAAAATTGACCTGCGTATTTATAGCAGGTTTCTTAACCCTGACGTCTTTCAAGGTCTGTCTGTTTGATACTATTGTAGGCTCCATTCTTAACACATCATCATGGAGTGTATAAGTATGATTTCCTGTGGGTTTGCCTTTGTATCGGAGTCAGCTCGTACATTGCAGTCAGAGCTGAGATGGTTGCGTAGAGTGCAGAGGTTGGGGTCTTTTGACGTTTGGTGTTGGTGGTTGTGGTTATTGTGTGAAATGTGTGAGATCTGAGGTCTTCTGAAGGAAGTCGCCACACATCCATCCACTCAGCAGTCTACACCTCTACACATTTAGTCCTTTATTCACAAGCAGTCAATCAATGGTACAAATATTCATAATCACTGTGATGATCACAAGCGGCCTCTGTGTGCCCGTATTTACTTCTTCGTCAATGTCGTCATTCACACAAACTGAGCTGTATGGGTCAAGGAAATAGAAAGGCATTTTTAGTAGCATGGGTGGAACTGTACAGGGGTTCACTGCCCAGCGGTGATCTCCTGTGAGATTCATGTTTCAGCAAGTCTGCTTTAAATACTCTCTAAACAAATACCATGACCCCTTGATGGAGGTGATACAGTAACTTCTCAAAACATGTCCCTTTTTGTGTTCAGGATCTTGTTACAGCCTTGACTTCCTGCCCAGTTTATATGTTTGTATTAGAGCTTTCACAGTGAATTTATTGGAGAAATTTCAGCAGCTTAAACGAGGGGAAAATGGATGCTGGCTCTGAAATTTCCTGCAAGTTAGAAGGGTGTTTTTAAGAGGCCTATTTGTAGCCATTTCTTGTTATTGTTATGGCGACCCAGCTCGTCTGTGCCTGTGGTTATTTGGGCCCAGAGATAAGAGCAGGGGAATAGCATTTAAGCTGTCATGCACACATAATTTGCTTTCCCGAAATCATTTATTCATGACTTGGAAAGGCCAGCTATTCACCTACCTCCTTACCCACCTCATTGTGCTGTCACTGTTATTGATGACACAACTGTATTGTGTCTGCATGCTAATTCTCTAACCATGTTTTGTAAAATGCCTCTGTGCCCTTATTGTCCCCCAGTGGATTCTTAACTTTTAAAAGTTGCGCCTGACAGGAGCATCATCCAAAAGCCTTCATGTTAATTGGTCATAATGTATTAATGCATGTAGCAGACAAATACATTCTATTTAAAATGATGATTAGAATACATTATATCATTTTGCCGCTGTGGAATACTGGTTGCAACAGTGGTATCTGATAGTAAGTAAGGGTTTTCTCAACTCTATTTGTCTTTCTTCATTACAGGGAAGATCCTGTTTAGGAGAAGCCATATCAGGGATGTGGCCATGAAAAGGCTAAGGCCCATCAATGAATACTGCAGGGTGAGTATACTGACCAGTACTTGAATTTTATGTCAAAATATCCTATTTATTGTAGTTAATGGAAGCTGCACTGAGGTAGAAAGCACAGTGGTCAGGGGAAAAGAGAACAAGTATCCCGCCTACATTGTGTCAACTCTGTCATGAACAGGAAAATGAAAAATAAACGTTCATGCCCTCTGTTTATAAAGTATGAGCAGCAGCAGTCACAGTTTCTTTCATCTTATTTCAGGAGAGCTTATTTATAGTTTAAAAATGTCTTAGTGTGTAATTTTGTTACTCCATTGTCCCAAATGTGTAGCCCCTAACCTTCATCAGATATTCCAATTGAAACTCATGGTTCTGTTCATTAAAGTTAAGCGCATAGCCACACTGCACGACTTGCATAACAACCAGATTTATAGGATTACATTGTTCCAAGAACAGCTGTATGAATAATGCCATTGCCCTTGCTTTGAAAATTGGCACTGTGCAGCGTGCGCCATGCTAAACTCCCTGGAGCAAGCCTCTGTGACAGCAGGCATCCACCCTGCTGAGGTGTCCTAAAAGCTCCCTAGGTGCTCTGTAGCAGACTCTGACCTCCCTGCTAAAAAAGACAAACTAAAGGAGAATATCTCTCAAGGGATCAATAGTGTATGGGCAAAAATCTGTTTCTGAGTACCGAAATGTGAATAAGATGTCCTTGTACCTCCCAGTTGTGCTGTAAGCCTTCATGATCCCTCTGGACAAGATATTTATAAATGTACTTTATATGTTTATGCTGTTAAGTTACTGTCAGTGACAGAAGAAAGACAGGATGGTCTTTTGTGGAGTACAGAAGTAGGTTGTAATGCGTTGGCGGTGTCTCTCTTATCATTTCAAACACTGCAGCTTTTTCTACCAGTTAAAACAGAGATAATGTAAAAGCTGTGCACCATCCAACCCATTACATGGCTTTTTACCAGAGTGATTAATCACTCAACCCCAAGCAAGGAAAAAAAACCCAACTGTATATTTTCAGACTTCACTGTAGCATAACTGCAACCATAAAACTGCCAATAGCTAGCAACTAATTGCTCTAATTTGAGAAATGTAACCACAGCAACCTAAATGAAAACATGGTGATTGATGTTCAGCCTCTAAGTAACAAGAAATAGTTTCTTGCCCTTTAAATTAATTCAGAGTAGCAGTTTTTAAATAGACATTTTCTAAATTTGGTTTGCCAGCTGTTTATCTGCAGTGACTAAGGAGTGGGTCTGTTTTGCAGTCAGAGGTCATTATCTCTCATGATCATCTACAGAGGAAATATCTTGACCACAACGTCCAATGATTTAGGTGTGAGATAGTTCTCTGGTATTTGGAAATACCAGGGAGGAGGAGCAGTTGTTTTATCTCATGTTGTGGTGGTAACTATCAGCAGAAAGTTGCACCAAAGGCAAAGAGCTTGCTGGTGCTGAGCTTGCTCCAGTCAGCACATCCACAGCCCATAGGTTGTGTTTTTCTTACATTTTACAGGCTTGCCTTAGGGCCTCTAAACCATACACACCTCCATCTGTCTCTCAGAGAGAGGAAATTTGAGGATGTTTTTACAAGTTAGTTCTGACTTAGCCCTTGCTCATGCCTTCTTGTATTTTCAACTGTATCATTTTAATATGGGATCACCTCTATTTGCCATAAAGATCCTTATGAAACCATCATTGTATACAGTAGTTTCTAAATTAGGTGCTGACAGGTAGGGCTTTTGTCACTTCTGAATAATAATAATAATAATTCACAAGGCCTTGTAATGAAGAGAAAAGTTTTGTTATGATCTGCATCGTCAAGGACTGAAGGGACTGGTGATTGTACAGCTCTGCTCCACCAAATGTCGTCTGGGGTTAAAGGAATGTACAGCTGGTGTAGGCAACATCTTTAAACACTTAATGTGAAAATAAGTTTGGGGGAGGAATGGGTAGAGTTGTTGGTTCGTGTCTATGGGTGTGGATGTTTATGGGAATAGCACAGAAACTTTAACACCAGTGGTGTTGCTGTAGTTAAAGTTCTTATTGTGGAAATGTCTGACAAGTTTTATAGATTGCATTTACCTGCTGAGGATTGTGTAGTTGTGGAGTTGAACGGAACTTGATTGACACTCAGAGTCTGTGAGAATGATTCAGGGTTGAGGGCTCAGTGATGGTGTTATTTTCACATCATAATTTTACTGAAGAAAAAATAAAGATGTATAAGTCAGATTTGGGAATCTGTTAATATAACAGAAGAAAGTGACCAAAGGTGTGCAGGATTTCTGATTCCTTCTCATTTTTTGGCCATAAACACCCTTCTTCACGATTTTCGGAGTGCAGTAACTTTGCCAGCGTAGTTTTTGAGGACTGAGAGAGCATTGTGTGAGGTGGAAGTGAATACAATCCTGTTGGACTCCTTTTAAAATCCAGCAGTGGAAAGTCACAACTTGCCAGCCATGAACGGCGTCTGTCAGACATAGGTGATAATGATTTTAACCAACGTTTAGCCCTATGATAGCATCACTCAAGGTTGGATCTCAGATGCAGTTGTTACAGTAACTTCTGAAGCAAATCTGAACTTGACTGAAAGCATAGAAAACAGCATATGCATCCACCCCCCAATGCACCCATGTTGACAAGGTGAAACTTCGTGTTTTTCTTGAGGAAGAGCTGAGTCAGCCTTTCTGTTGTACAGCTGAGGCTTTAAACTGACTCATATGGAATTTCCCTGGTTGTAAAGTCTTATGTTTTTATTCAAGTCAGGAAACGCAGTCGGAGAAAAGAAAGAAAGAAAGAAGAAAAACATGGAATCAGGGGTTGTTTGCATAAAGCAAGAGTAAGGCCGCTGAGCTGGGATGACTAGAAAGGTCACACAGCTTGATGAGATGCATCACATCAAAATGTATTTTGAGTAATAAAGCAATTTCAACTCAACCCTCATTCGTCAGTATTCAAATGATATAAACAAATAATGTGTTTTGTAATTAAAAGCAATACGATTTTTGCATAAATAATACATCAAAATGCCCTTTATTCTTCTTTTGAGCGCAATTGCTCCAAACATTTAATAATTCTTTAACGTATTCACAGACAGCCCTTTTTGATTTTCAAAAATGGACACATTTTCAAAGTGGATGATGCCCTTTTGAGATGTAACAAATGCAAACATGTAAAACTGTAAACCCTTGTTTGTCAAGACCGAGGATCCCCACTTTCTCTACATGTGAAAAGTTGTTGTGCACAGACACAGTCACAATGTACAGTACCTTATCAGAGTGCACAAGTAGATCTCTCATTTCATTACCTATTTTTCCATGGAGAAAGAACAGACATGCGCACACACACAGGCACACACAATTACCTTAATGCTGCCTGCTGTAAAGAACACCCATAAAGTCCATTTGCTGTAATGTACCCTCAGTCTCCCTCCCGTCTCCTCCCCGGGGAGAATTGTAATGAGTGGACGGGCCACAGGCTGACACAAGGAGAGGAATAAATCCAAGGAGAAGATAGCCAGTTCAGGCCACACTCTGACCTCAGGAACAGTGCAGCGTTCTGGGCTGCGGGACTAGAGATTGGGAGGGGTCCCCTGGAGGTCACCAGTAAAACTCTTAAATCAGCTGCTTAGTGTTGTTGCCTCAATATGTGGTTGAAGCTGCAGTAAAAAGGGAGACTCTGAGGTCATGTCGGTGCATAATAATTCAGCAGTATATTGTACTGTATGTTCTATGAGTCAACAAACATGTGAGCACACGCAGTATGACTTTGAGGCTAATGGAAAACACTAGTTATGCTTTGTCCATGGCAGTAGTCCCACTCCTTTCATTAAACTCAAGCTGTTGGCATGGACATATAGAAGAAGTATGATGAGGCAAATGTGGCACGTGGGACAAGGGCACCTTGGTCGGGTCTTTGGCTTTCATTCCATATCTGTCAGCCGTGACGTTATATCAGCATGTCAGAGAGTGCGAGAGGTAGACAGAGACTCTGCTCCCGTAAAGGACAGAACTGAAACACTTAGGAGTATTAAAATCAGAAGTACAGGCCAGCAGAGGAAGTCTGATGGATGGCATTGAGCTTCGCCTGCCAGCAAAAGGAGAAGGAGTGGCCTAGCTGCCTCGGCTGTGTGAGAGATAGTCACCACGGGGTCGTTGGCGGCAGTTATCCTGTCTTCTGGTTTGGGGTATCAAGCTGTTGAGGTGATTATCTGTTTCACTGCTGCCCTTTAGTGGTTTGGTTGAGTGAGAGTGAAAAAGTGGAAGAAGCAGACAAAACACAGGCTCAGGAGAGAACAAAAAAGAAAGGGCTAAAAACGGAGACTGTGCGATAACATGACCAGACGTGTGTGCAAGACAGAGATCACACCAATAAAGAGAAAGCTGAACGTGGCTGTTTGTCTTTCATCTCCAGCTCTCGTTGTCAGGGCTCATCTCTGTGCTGTTAGTGATCCTCCACAGAGGCATGAGATGAGGGAGGAAGGTAGGCGAGACGGATCAATGAACTGAGAACTGGAGAAGAAACATGTGGTGTGATTGAAAACACTGCAAAGAGACAACTGAAAATGGCTCCTTTTACTTTTTGCTGGTGCACTTTTATTCTGAAATCATTCAACCTTTTGCTCTTCATCTTAAAAGTGAACACCAGTGGGGAACGGTAGCAACAAATATGAGAAACAAGAAATGGTGTTAGAAACAAGGGGGTACATGTGTCCGCCCAGTTGCACAATATGTTCATCATTATTGCGGCTAATGTAAAATAGGCCACACCTATAAGAATGTGGCAATCAAACACAGAGTGGCATATTAAAAAGCATGAAAAGTTTTTCGAGGTCATCGAAATGTTTCATGTACCAAATGTGGAGAAGATTGGATAAAAATGTATGGGAGGGGTGCTGAAACAACAATTCTTTGGGGAAAGAAAATCTAAATAGTGGAAAAATGTGTTGAGGCAGAAATGGCCCGAGGCTTTTACAGATGTGTTGCCTTGAAACCAGGAGGAGGAGGTGGAGAAGGAAGAACACAATTTTACTTAAACAAGGTAAGGAAGGGTAAAACTTTGTCCCCGAGGGGCAATTTTAGATACAGACAGTAGTCATGGGTACAGAAAAACACAGAGAAAAACACACAGAGTCCAGTATCACACTGTCAGGGGTAAATCATGGACAGTTAGTGGTCACTGCTGGTTGAGATAAACGATAGCAGACAGGACAAAGGACGATCTGTAACGCTTTGTGCTGCGTATAGGGACGCAAAACATCCGCCCTGACGGAAGCAACTCAACATGGAGGGGACACTGAGAGTCAGAGACAATAGGCAGAGCCTTAGAGGTGACCCTGTCTTAAAAGTAACACCGGTGATCTTACAGCACAACTTGACCACTTTTTCCAACTTGTTCTCGTTTTTAAGGCTCAGATTACCTCAAACCAACAGACGATGTTGAGAGAAAGAACAGACTCAATAAAAGCTGAATAGAACATTTTCACGATTGTCTTATCTACATCGAAACTCCTCAGCATCCTTAAGAAGAATAGGCGTTGGTTTGCCTTCTCACAGATGCTGTCAGTGTTCACATCAAAATTCAACTTGTCATCTGAGACAGTGCCCAAATATTTGTACTGCTGCACTGCTGCCACCCACTCCCCCCCGATCACACAAGCAAGGAGCAGGAAGGCAGGGCCTCCTCCGAAAATCAATAAACATCTCATCCGTGGAGAAAAGACTGGTCACAGCAATTAACAGATTCATCCAGTACTGGGCCTTGGTCTTGTTCTCCAAGAAGAAGACTTACAATAACAGAGTCGTCAGCGTACTTAAGGACAAATCTTGATGCGTGATTGCTCTGACATTCATTTGTGTATAAAGAAAATAAAAGAGGAGAAAGAACACAACCCTGAGGGGATCCAGTAGAAGAAAAACAGGTACTGGACAGTGTCCTGTTAACCCGGACCCTCTGAGACACACAACACACACAAGGCTAAAATCCAAATTAAATTAGATAAGTCTGTGAGTTTAAACATGTGGCTGAACACCATTAAAAGCAGAAGAGAAATCAATAAAGAGCAAATGTGCATGATTCATATTTCCCTCCAAATGTCTCAGTACAAGATTTAACAAAGTAGCTGTAGCGTCCTCTACTCCCCTTGTTGCCCTCTATGCAAACTGTAAGTCCTGTACAGCATGTCCTGTACAGTATCAGAGTTCAGATTCACTCTTTGTGAGATAAGAGCAAGAAAGGGAATAGTTTTTTAAATGGTTGCATATGCTTTGAGAGTGCGAAGTGAGAGTGAAAGTCTGCTTACTAGTCAACTAGAAATACTGTTATCTGTAAACAAACAGAAAACATATGTGACATAGCACATCGTCTCCCTGTGAAGTGAAGGAAAGACAGCTGTTGACTCTTAACTTTTACTCCTGTGAGAGAAGAATGTCCCCCTGAGAGCCTGTGTCCTCATATGTGGACATCACATTTTGGGTTTGCTGCACCTTATACTTCTACTTAACTTAGACCTATTGTCCTTGCTCGTGGACATTTTTTGTGCCATCCAGTGGTAGTAAGAGCACAATACATTAATAAAAAACAAGATGGCAGCCATCTCTGCCAAGTCAGTCTGCAGCCGATTCAGACACAAAGGTGGACAAGGTCCAAAACCTGATCACATTTTATGGTTGAAAGTTGTTTAATTATGATTAATGATGTTTGTAGTTTGATATGGCGACAAATTTGACCAATATTGGCAACAGTAACAAGCTAAGACGCTGTTAATTAGGAAGGACTCGTTTGAAGACATTGGGACTTTATTATCATTTTGTTTGAGGACACTGGGACTTAATTGTCATTGACAGTGTTAAGGTTTTCATACTTACCAGGTCCTACAGATCCCAAATAGCTAGGAGACATCCAAAATGCATACCAAACAAAACTTCGGGCCTCAGAAGGTTAAACACAGGAAGTTGATAGGACAGTCTGGTATATTTGTTTGAAAAACTTATGATGAATAAACAAAAGATAAAACAAGTTGTGCCATGCCTTTTTCACGCTGTGACATTTTTATCTCTTTATATTTATATCTATATCTATATATTGTCGGGGAATTTCACAAAAGGAGTTTGTGCGTCTTTTGCGGCCACAAAACCTGCACAAATAAGACAAAAACAAACTGTTACTCTCAAAGCACATGCAAAGGCTGAAATGCACCCCTAACTGCACTGCCACGCAAATAGTGTCTCGGTGCTCATGTGCTATTTGCAGGTATTTAAATTAGGTAATGTGCATAACTTTGGTGCAAATTTGGCCCATTTCTATGTAAATTAGCCTCATTGCATAAACAGTCCTTTTCACAAAGATCAGCATTGATAGACACACCGTTACAGGAATATTATTAGCATCTTCAGAGAGTTGGTGGTAACTGAAGCGCTCTGACAGACTGGGATACCTGAGATACAGTTTCTCCCTGTCACATTTATATTCCTTGTCGGAAGTTTTAAGGAATGCCTCTGCACCTCATCGGTCAAACCTGTAGCTTGCGGTCTGAAATTTATACTTTGCCATGAGGAAAGTTGTAATCAGACTCAAAAAAAGACAAATTGCACTCAGCTGCAAAACTTATGGCCGTGTTTCCACTGTAAAGTTATTAGCGCCGTGTCTTTTGAGAATCAGACCTTGAGACAGTGGGGTTGCAAGTGATCTGCAATTCGTAGTGCCTCAATCTGTTCTTTGTGAATTCACCCCTGAGTGTAATAATTGCTCGCTCTGTGACTTTATGGAGGCCAGACACCCAGTGAACACTATATTTAACCTCCGGCTGACTTCTGTAAGAGCTCAAGTGATTGTATTTGTCACTTTATGTGATTACCTAAGTTTCCTGCCATCCTTTGTGCCTGCAGGCCCTCATTCAGCTGCCAGTCTACATCTCCCAGTGCGAGGAGGTCAGAGTGTTTTTTGAGACCAGACCTGAAGACCTCAACCCACCCAAGGAGTAAGTACCACAGATGGGCACACATACAGAAAAACACACATATTTCCTCAGCTGTGGAGACCATGAGCAGTGTATACAATGGAAAACACCCGTCATTGTTACCCTGACTGATGTCATGTCATGTCACGTCCTGCCAACATTTGCCCCCAGCCTGCCGCTAATGAGCATTCATTACATCCTGTAATGGATATGATTTCATACTGTTGCACTTCCTGTCAGATTTTGCAAGCAGAAACACATTGAATGGGTCCTTTTTTAAATGCTGAGTTAGCACTCTAGCATGTAGCTACAGCTCAGTTGAGCCACCGGGCTCCAGACAGCTGAGACTGCATGGTTACTCTGAAGGCGTGCAGACCTGCTCCGTTGTCTCTTGTAAATCTCACTCAACACATTAGCGTCATATCCAGCGCTGACAGTTACTATGTGCCAAAACTAAGACATCAGTGGGCAATGAATGCCAGCGTCCAACACACAAGCACGTGTTGACACACACATAACTTCACACACAGGCCTTGGTTACAGATGTGTTGTTATTAAGGTTAGCAGCACCTTCGGGGCAGTGGAGGTCACGGGTGGCTGGTTTCGTAGAGAGCATAATGTGGGGCTCACATTTTGACCCTGGAGATGGATTTTACACCAACTCCTGTCAACTGAGTTATTAGTTTTAACCTCTCTGTCATCACGTACTGATGCGTGGCACCGGGCGTTGAGAAGTTGCTTCAGTCGGCAGGAAATTGAGTTGATAAGTCCGGTGATATATGCCGGGAGTGCATGTAGGGCCAGCAGTAAGCTAGTGCATAAAGAGAGTGGGTTTTCACTTTGCAGGACTTGAAATCTGGATCACTGAAGTAGGAGACTATCACTGTGTCCCAGACTTGATAGTATAACACTGTACTGCTCTGATAATTTAAAGTTAACATAACTTTGAACTATTTTCAAGTTACTATAGGAACAATTAATGAACTTAATCATTACATGTTAGCACCAGCTGAGATGCTCCTGGAGCTGTTGCATCTGTATCCACTTGTGTTGTTTGCATTGTGGGACAATAGTGTCCATTAACACCGCATTCAGAATCTGGTACCTTCAGTATTAATGCTGTTGTTTCAAACATACATCATTTATTCATTTGTTGGCATTACAGCATTGTACTACATACTCAAAAGCAGGGTTAGAGGGTTACAGTAGCATCCACTGTGGACACAGTTACACATTTTTCACTCTTCAGTTATCGCAGAGTTTCTCTGGCACGACTTGGTTCAGGCAGCTGTAGTCTTGCACCTGCACAGAGCAGGTGCGTGTCTGTTTTATATACCACTTGTCCCCCACAGTCACCTTGACATTTAAACTCCATAAAACTGCTGAGACAGTGAAATTTCAAACGTTCCCCCACTTTTGGTTTCCTTTTTAATGAGTACTGTTATGCCTTTGACCCAAAACCTCAGTGTGTAGAATTGTTAAGATTATAACATCTTTCTCAATTTCTGTTTTTTGCTAGTACAAATATGGAAAAATCCCTTTGACAATAATTCCAGCCCTTCATTCACTGCGCACCTGCTGTAGGTCGGCATGTCTTCTGTCTGCAACTATGTTTCGATTCAACAGAGAGAACGCTTTATGGCTTCACATTTTATTTTGAAACATTTTCTCCTGTGAAGTTTGGCGAATTACATCATGTAATGTAATTACTATTATTACATAGTTTGGAAAGCAGCTTAATATGTCTAATCATATTCTTGGCATTAAGCTAATGTCGATCAGGAGTGACTTACACTCAGCGAGCAGCTGGGGGTTCTTGCTCAAGGACAATTAACAGGACACATTGCTGTTATGAGGATTGAATGTGAGACGGGTGCTTGCACCAGCCTCTCATGTTGTCATCTATAATGTGGATAGATTTAATGTCACTTTGAAGTGGGCTGTCTGTAGCAGTCAGGTGGTTTACTGAGGTTGCTGTGTTGCTCATGCCTGTATGTTATTAAAATTGTGTGAATGTGTCGCTCAAAGGAAATGCATCTCTGATCTCAACATTTTTATTAGTGAGACAGCCATAACCCTGTGTTACTCTCCTATAAAAAGAACTGTCTTATCTGTGTGTGATCAGTATGAAAGTACTTCCTACCATAGGCGGATTATGAGTCAATAGGGCCCTGGGCACAGATATGGAAAAGCCCCCACCACCTCTCCTACAGAGTGGCAGGACACAGACTTTGTGGTGGTTTTGCCTCTTTTGTTGTTGTTGTTTTGCATCTCTTTGTAGTTGCTATGTATTTTTTTGTGGTGTTGTGTGTCTCTGGGGTAAGGTTATGCCTTTGTTTGGTTACTCTGCCCTGTTTGTAGGTATTTTATGTCTGGTTGTGGTTCCTTTGCATGTCTTTGTGGTCATTTTGATTCTCTTCCGATAATGAAAATTGGTTGCACATTATCATACAGTAAATCTAAAGCAAGTTTTTAAAACAGTACAAATTTACTTCGACTCAGTCAGCAATTAGCAAAGCTGCGTATTCATGACTGCGTCAGAAGTGGTATTCCAATTATATGAAACACAATAATCTAACACAGAGGCCTTTTTGCAGATAGGAATGGAATTTGTACTTAAAGAATGTGATGGAGTTGTCTTACGTCATGGTTTGTACTATAGTAAATGATGTGATTTCTTTTTCCACCCCTGATATTATGAAACATTGCAAAGACAGTATTATTTGCACATCCAGTCAGTGCACACAGCCAAGAAGAGCTGATGTTTGTGACCTCTTTTTCGAGGAAAACTTTTCCCTCTCTAGTAGCTGTCTACCAGATGCATGATATAAATCAGATGAGGTTACCAAGGACACTTACCTCTTTCCTCCCCCCTACGAAACCCCAAGCATGTGTTGGAAGAGGCAGGGAAGAGGGCGAGCGTTTGCTCAGGGTGGATGAAGATTGTAAAGACCTTGGTTTGTCTTTATTGAAATTAGATCACTTCTCTCTGCTAGTGCAGCCTGTTGTTTGGCCGACTGACAGCAGGGTTGGTGTACAGACACAGCAGCCACTGTGGGGAAAGATTTATCATGGCCTATAAATCTGCTGCACAGAGAGGGACATCTTAGACTTTCTCCTTAAGAGCAGCAAAGTAAGAGGAGAGGGAAAGGAGTACTTACATGTATAGAGGAAGCAGAGACGCAGATAAGATGGGTGAGAAGGGAAGGAGTGTGTGGAAAAGAGGAAGTGTTGCAACAAGGACGGGGCAAGGAAAGGAAGAGGGAAAGCAGGGGAGATCTTAGGGGAAGAAAGTAGAATTAGATGGTGGATGAAGATGGAATAAGAGCTGGATGGAAAGAATGAAGAGGAGGTCATATACGACGAGGGCAGAAGAAGATGAAGGGATGGTAGATGGTGAAGCAAGGAGGGGTAGGGATAGAGGGAGAGGGATTATGAGAGGATGGATTTCATTTAACATTCAAATCAATATTGTATAAATCCTCTGTCGTACAAACCTGTTTAAGGTTTGGCTCCAGGTGTAGAAACTTAATAGCTTTTATTTTAATGGCTCTGCAAGAATCAGAGCCCAGAGTGACTATATCAAAATAATCTCCTGAGGTAGAAGGTTTAAAATATGTCACATCACCTCTTTTCTGTAACAGCAAACCTGTGGAGTCTTTTCTCACTTTCTTTCCTTCGTCATGTGGCTGCCATATGACTCAGCCATAGCTGCCTGATGTGTGCTGCCATGGAAGTTGAAATTGAAGTTGGCCCCACAGAGTACTGCGGAAATGTATAAGTGGGATGATTGATTTGATTTGATACTCTAAGCTAGTTACAGTAAAATAATCTTATTAGGCCAGTGATCCAGGTCAGTATCTCTGTCTGGTGCATTATGTGACCCTGGTTTCACCTCAGATCAAAACGAGCAGACAAACATATGCATACTGTACACACACACATCCCTGCTCTATAATAATCCAGATCATTGGTGCTGCTTTGGCTGGTCTGACTTGGGGTTTCTTTTTATAGAACATTAATGGGCACGCTTACGGGTATAGATTTATTGAGACTTAAGCCTCTGCAATTAACAGCTCTGCCGATCGAACAATGCATTTTATGTGGCTGAGAGCATTCATGTTGATGCAGGGAACGAACAAGCAGTAGTTGCCAAGGAAAATGATCAAGGGGGATGAAGGACTGAGTTAAGTAGACGTGGAAGATGCGAGATGGAAAAAGGAAGGCGGTGGAAGACCATTAAGTAAGAGAGTAATATTTAGATAACAAAGAGGGAGAAACAGACAGAGTGTGAGGGAGAAATACTAAGCATTAGCCACCATTGACTTTTTCGGGGCATCTGGACATTGAATCAGCTCCTGACTGCCGCTGCAGAGTGATGGTCTATTTATCTGGCTAATGTCTAAACCAGACACAGCAGATGCTGTATTGAATTTAACATCAGACTAAATTTCAAAGATCAGCTATCTAGAGGCTCTTTATTCACATCGACCTGCATCACAGAGAAACAGAGACGAATCCTTTTCTCATGTGTCTGAAGCGCATTAATAGATCTAACAGGTTACAATGATGTTAGCAATTACTGTTAATTATTTGCGGGTGTAATCAGTGTGGGTGTTGTGTGGTGGCACCGTGACAAATTCAACAATCAAATGAAACAATTTGAAGAGTGAGCAAATGATATGAATTAAGACTTGATTTAAAAAGCATCATTAGTGCCAGTTTGCCATGCAAAGTTAATAACTGAAACATCAGTTCAGTTCAGTTCATCACTTCAGTACTGGTAACAACAGTGGTGATATGATGAGGTTAATGTACAACTAAACATACTGAAACACCAGAATAATCCTGTCCTTTCTTTATAAGGCTCATTCCTGCATAGTATGGATTAAAAGACAAGCAATCGCTGAATGTAATGAGGTTTTTTTTCAATAATGCGGGCGGCTGTGAATCTTTTTTCAAGTTGGAAGACATCAGTGACATGATGGGAATTAATTTAATAAATACTGGTAGCAGTGTTTGCAGGCCAGGAATATCTCCTCATCTCTGTAAACTGATCTGGTATTTCATGGTGGTAATGGAATCATTTCCCTTTCTTTAACAGGGAACCCATCGGAAAGAAGAAATCAGGTAAGACACAGCTTTAGTTGTGTATTTGAAGTGTAAATGGAGTTAGGTGGCCTTGGTTATGGTGTGTTAGTTTGTCTTTGGAAAAAAAATAGTTTTAAGTTCAACTGTTTTTTTCTGGAATCCACTTCAGTTCATCCATAGTATATAATGTGACATTATCTCCATCTAGTGGTCACAGGCTGTTATACAGGTTAAAAAAAAAAGGATTCTCCTTTGCCAAAATGTTCTTGTTTCATGAACATATTCTGTCTAGACTCAAATGTTTTCCTGGAGTTAACTATTACAGAAACCACCTCTGCCATTGTCTCACTGTTTCTGTTTCTCTCTTTCCTCTACATTCATCTAATATTCTTAAGTTGCATCCATGTCAGTTTTTTTCAGTTTTCTTCTCCATTCATTTTCCTTTCCATTAGGGATTGTGGAGAGAGCGACTACTTTCCTAAAGCGAGGTAGTAAACACTTGGTCGTGCTGTGTGTGTGACCCAGCAGGTTGCTAGTGGCCTGTCCCCCCCCCTCTCCTCCCCTGGCCTGGGCAGGTGGGATGTGGCTCTGTTGCAGGCTTGGGGCTGGCATTGGTTCCCTAAAGGAAGCACACAAAGTAGTGTGGGATCTTTAGACCTTGTGTGGCTCATTTCTCAGGGTGTTTTAAGTGTGGTGTTCTGTTACAGAGTAGGAAAGACTGAAGATAATGAAGGATTTACTGTATGCGGATAGGTTTCATTGCAGAGTCTTAGAGAGTTGATACTAAAGAGTATTTTGTTTGTGTATATTTGTGTGAGTAACAATAAGAGAAAAGGCTTAAAGTTCATTTAAACTAGTTATTTAAAAGTTAACCTTAGTTACTTGGTTTTAGTTTGCCCTGGAAAGCTTGCCTACTGATCTGCTATTGAGCTAATTTTTATCTAATTTGTTAATTCTATGTCCTTTTAAGTTAAACTCAGTCTGATATTAGTTTCAGTTCTGCTTTTGAGAAATGATTGCCATATTAATACTCACATTAGGGCTGGGCAATACAGAGAAAATCGGATACTGCAATATTTTTGACCAGTGTCGTGGACCAAGCAGAAAAGAAAGCACAAAAACACAGGTTTAATGTTAAGAAAAGTGGGTTTATTTTCCCAAAAATAAATTTTACAAAGCAAATGACTAAAGATAATAAAATTAGAGTTATAGGGCCCTAAAAGAGGTCAACTAAACATAACTCCACTGAAAAATAGGGCCAACAAAGCTAGATGTTAACTCAACAAACAGACCTGACAGAATGAGACAATGGGGTAATGTATATAGTGGCTGATCAGACCAACTTAAACAGTAAGGGGAGAATTTACACAAACAATAATTAAGACTAACATAAAAAAAAAACTCCTAATAACCCCCATGATGTCACAGCTCTTGGTGCAGTACTCGGGATGACCTTCTGCATACGAGCAGGTTCCGCCCTCAGCCCCATCTTTTGCCCAGCTCCAAACAGGAAGTGACTTCAGGCAGCTGAAAGACAAAGAGAGATGAATTGATAACTTACAAACGCAAATAGCAAAATGACAAAACAGTGTAAATTAATTGAGCGCACTTTTATAGGGAAAACAGAAAATGCTAATAGATTTTGAAATTAAATAAACTAATCCATCAGGGTTTGTTGTAGACACATTATTAAAGAACATAAGTCAACAGAAAGAGCCAGAGTCTGTGTTGCTGGTTGTATCGTTTCTCAGGCTTCCTTGGTGCTAACATTGGTGGCGGGTCTCAGGGGTGCTGGTTTGTTTCTGTGTGGAAATTACAGCCATGTTGATGATTGACTAAACCCTTTACACTAAATCCACTACCTTTCACTGCCATTCTCCAAATCTCCCATCATTCCTCTGTAAGTTTCCCTCACGCCATCTCTCCAATCACATCCGCTACCTCCTCTGCTACATGTCTGGGTGAATCTCAATGCTGTAGATAAGCCTCCTCTCACTTAAACTTTTTACTCAAAAGCTTCTGTACAAATTTTGACCTTGGAATTATTCTTGGCATTACGTTAAAAATGAGTTGTTCGCCTATCACAGGCATTTTGACTGATTTATCAAGAGCTTTTCAGTGAGGTTTCTTGAAGTGTGTATAAAATCTGACATTTCAAAAGGTCATTTTCCCTTCAGCCAGGGAGATGCAAGAAATTTTAAAGGTCAATATCTCAAAGAGACACAGATGAATCTTGTGATTTTAAGCTCATTTAACATCACATTAACAAATATTAACAAAGATCCTCACTGAAATGCAGAGGGTAATGAGTGGAGGCTTTTTTTTTTTTTTTACATTATTGAGATTTCATCCTCAGCCTATCAAAGGAGTAGAAAGGGGAATTAAAGAGCCATATGAGTCTTGTTCTGATTCGTTCCCCTTTAACAGGTGATGCCACCTCAGCAGACCCTCTCCTCCTCGACCAGTATGTGGCAGTAACAGACTATGAGAAGCAGGAGAGCTCTGAGGTCAGCCTACATGTGGGGCAGGTGGTGGAGGTTATAGAGAAAAATGAGTCTGGTAAGTTCTACACAGCATCCAATAAATGTTTGGGTTTTTTTTTGTTACAAACAGTTTTATTATTATTTATTTATTTTTATTTTTTTAGATATAACACACATTCAAACAGTAATCAAAAAGGGGATGGTGGGAGGATGCAAGGGTGACATACATCGGATCTCATACATCCATTTTGTATTTAAACTAGGGGTTACTATTTTGAAAGTGTAAAGAAGAATGTCTCTTAGTAGACAGGCAACCCATTGTCCATAGGCGCTTGACAGATACTCCAACATCACTGTCCATGATATCACTTATAACTAGAGTGTTTTAACAGCTGGAAGGTCCCACAGTAAGTGAAATAAAGAACCTCGGTTGCCACAATTATGCCAGCATAAATCTTTTTGTCATCCATCTTGAATAATCTATCAGGAGTAATATATGCTCTGCACAGAATCTTATATTGTATAATCCTAAATCTCACACATTTAGAGGATCTCAAAGCTGACTTCCAAATTATGTTCCACCAGGAAGCAGTCAGAGATGTGTTAGGATCATGCTTCCAAGCCAGCCGGACAGAAAAATATGCATCATGGGCAGCTATGGACATTATGTTATAGATTTCTGAGACCTCACCTACTCCCAGAGTTGCCTTCTTTGGAAGCTTATCCCACTCTGGACATGAGGCAGCCGCTCCCTCTTCACATTTCTTAGGGGGACGTTTCTCACCAGGTAATAGCTCAGTCCATAGGGACTTGGGTTGGGAACCGGAGGGTCGCCGGCTGGACCAAATGCGGAGCGTGGACTGGTGGCTGGAGAGGTGCCAGTTCACCTCCTGGGCACTGCCGGGGTGCCCTTGAGCAAGGCACTGAACCCCCCAACTGCTCGGGGCGCCTGACCAAGGCAGCCCCCTCACTCTGACATCTCTGCACTTTGTGCATGTATAGGTCCTGTTTGTGCATGTTTGTGTATTTCGGACCTGTGTGTTAATGACAACGGAGTGAAAAAATTGAATTTCCCCTCAGGGGGATTAATAAAGTATATAAAATTAAAAATAAATTAAATTATTTAAAATAGAAGATAATTGAGCATATGTTAAGAAATGAGAGTCCAAGAGGCCAAACTGAATTTTAAGTTTTTGAAATGGAAGCATTTTTCTACTAAATATCTGTCCAACTGTAGTAATGCCAAGTCCCTGCCATAAATACTACTAAAGGTGTTTCCACTGGCCGAAAAAATGGGGTTACACCAGAGGTGTCAGGATGGAAGAGAGAGCTTTCAATGCTAAGTCTCTTGTGCAGCTACATGAAAACCTAATACTAACACTATCTAGCAGGGGTGGTGGTTTTGGAGAGCACCACAATGATACCAAGGATGTGTTCTTATTTACAGATATGATAGTTTTCTCCAACCACTGCCAGCTGCCCAGCCTCAGATTTTTAGGCCCGAGTCAATAGATATTTTGCATTGTATGAAAGATAACACTGAAATATATCTGGGACAAGCGTCCAGTATACTTTGAATTGTTTTCTAAAGTTCAGACTGTGCAAGGGTTGCTGGTTTGCTTGTTGTATAGTGGAAACATCAGCCTCAGTTGACAGCTGTGATGTCTTTGACGAAGATGCTAAATTAGATGGTGTGGGAATCGTAATGTTCCTCAAATTAATACATGAAAAACACAAGTTCCACACTTCCATCATGTCTCACACAGGGTCAGCCGCTGTTTGAGATTTGACTGGCACTTTTTTAATTGCGTCTTCTTGTTGCGCCCTCTTCTTCTGCAATGGTTTAATAACACCAGACCAGAGACCAGACTACAAATGATGAATCTTGATGTGCCCAGCTCCTGATATGTGCATTACAGCAGTGGATGGAAACGTGCAATTATTCACAATTTCTTTTGTTGACTTTCTGCAAAGTCTGTTAAAATTAAACCGACATTTGTACGGAAACTTGACTTGTATGTAACAAGTATTTGGAAGATAAACCTGAAAGAATACAAATATCCATCATGCATTTCAACAATGAATTACTGCAAATCTTTAACTTGAATAGAATTTTCTCTTGATATTGTTTATATTCTTTTCATTTAGGGTGGTGGTTTGTCAGCTCAGATGATGCCCAGGGCTGGGTTCCTGCCACCTGCCTTGAAGCACAGGATGACCCCGATGACTTCTCTTTTCCAGGGGAAGAAGGTACACATAACTTTCCACCTAGCTGCTATTATTTCAGATATGATTCCCTAATGGAAAAGTTTAGGATTTAAAGTGCCCATCAAGCATTTACTCAAACCTCATTTACTCTCAAACCCAACTGTGTGTGTACGTTTTCTTAACCTTTGAATAATAAGAGCACGTAGAAGTAAAACAGAACTTTTATGCAATTTTGACAAAAAATTCTTGTGCGTTGGTGTGACAATGCTAGTGTATAGGCAATGCGTGCGAGTGTTTTGATGCACATTATATCCTGCAGATGTTTGTTGCCCTCAAGAACAGAAATATGAATGATATATGTTACATGTATAAAATATATGTTAAATGACACAGGGAGGGAAAAACATCTGTGACGTGAATTGGGGTGAGAATAAAAAGAAAAACTCAATGTAGATGTTCAAAGAATGATGCTGGTAATATACTGTAATGATACAGTGCAGCACATGGTAGGAGCATTACTAAGTAAGGAACAGTACCCAGCCAATATGCAAATTACAGACCATAATTCAAGTTTTGGCCAGCCTGAGAAATACATGGTTTAAAAGTGCACACTGAGCAGGCTGCCCTGTCCTTGTTGGGCAGGTCATTCCTCAGAGACCTGGAATTACAGATGCATTGACATTATCATAGACATAGAAATATAGTACAAAAAGAGAAGAAAACTAGACTAGACCTCAGCCGAGTCTAAATGCTCTATCTCGCAATGTTAATGAGAAAAAACAACTTGTGTATGTGCCCAGTGGATGGATCTGCTCCACAATCTCACGGGTTCTCTCCTGACCCATGCTACACCCTTCCACCAACTTTCATGAAAGTCGTGCCATTAGAATTCTCATAATCGTGCTGACAAACAAACAAAACCGCTAACATAACCTCCTTGGCTAAAGGAATAATCAATCAGCAATTCAGCCAGTACATTATTAAGTATGACCAAGTTTTCCCTATGCTTGTCAGTACCAGGTCTGCAAGTCTTCCAATCATGAGAGTGATTTAATGACATAGTCCTAAGACAAAGCTCAGGGCCAACATCACCCCACAGATCATAATTAACCATGAAGTATGTGGTCTATAACCTGCTATTAAACTAACACGTTTTAGGTTAAGATATCTTTTTAAGCAGCACCAATAGTCTCCAACATACTGGTCAGGACAGCGCAGAGGGTTTGAGACAGGAAAGGGGGTAAAAAGGGAAATAAATATGCCATCCAACATGGATGGAATCTGTAACACTCTGATGAAAACAGCTAAAATGTGCACAAACCTAGAGGGATTATCTTGTCAGTAAATGGGTAAAACAGCACTGGGCCTGCCAGGTGTAGTGCTTTGATTTCGACTAGGCCCACCAATACTGAAAATGCTTTCATTTAGGATGAAAACATCCTCCAGATGGCATATGTAATGTTCACTTCCTATTTTGCCCCACTTACTGTGCTGGGATGTCAGTGCCTCGGAGATTCTGGTCACTGCCAAGGCACGTGGGTCGTCGCAGAACTTTAGGGGATCTATTCAGCACAGGCTTTGGGCAAGGTGGAGCGCACGCCTTTCTTTTCCCCCTATTCTAAATGTGTGTGTGCGTGTGTGTGTGTGTGTGTGCGCGTGTGTGTGTGTGCGCGCACACATGCATACACAAGTGTGTGCATGTTTGTTTGTTGATGTGTATGCATGAAATGTTTGTTGCATGAGACATCCAAGCATGTCAATTAAATCCTTGCATGCAAAGTGGATTGTGTATTTTTATTCCATGTGAATAAAAAGATAAATTGATTAAAAAACGATTTATCATCTTATCATCATTCATTGAAAACATTAAACACACTGTAGTATTGCATATAATACCAATAATATAGAATAATAGTAGAAATAATACTTAGAATAGTAGACATGGCTGCATTTCTAGTACAGTAACAAGTTTGTCCTGTTTGTGGTTAATATTTGTGGAGGTTGTATGTGTGTTTTGTGTGTTGCACATGTGTGTATCTTACATCTTCTCCCTCCACAAGATGCTGCTCAAGCCTTGCCTCATTTAATCAGTTGGCTAATGTAAAACTAATGCACCTCTATACCAATTATAGTCTCTCATCCTAAATTATATAAGGATTATTGTGATGGAGAAATGATTCTGAGCCTTTTCTTTGAATGGTTGCAGACATTTTTACTGTATACCTTTAACAAGTTTAAATCACTTTATAAATGCAGCACTACACTCTGACACCTTAACTGCAGTTTGAATGTTAAAGTTAAAGTTACAGGAAAGCAATTGTAATCCAAATGTGCCCCTGTGTGCTTTGTCTCCCATGCTATTATCCTACATCAGCATTTATTTGTGCTCTTTGTGAACCTATGCACAGTAATCTTCAAAGCAGACATGCTCTTATATCTAACAATGTTGTCTTTTTATGACTCCAGAGGAGAAGTATTCAGTGATTTACCCGTACTCGGCCAGGGACCAGGATGAGATCGACCTGGAGAGAGGCATGATTGTCGAGGTGATTCAGAAGAACCTGGAGGGCTGGTGGAAGATCAGGTATAAAATCAATTACCTTAACTCTGGAAAAGTAAATATTATGAAGTCTTGGGGTGCTTTCATACCTGCCCTGTTTGGTTCGGTTCAATCAAACTCAAGTTCATTTGCCCCCTAAATGCGGTTTGTTTGGGCAGGTGTGAACACAACAATCTCACTTGGGTGTGCACCAAAAATATTGGACCTAGACCTTCTTGAAGAGGTGGTCTCGGTCCGGTTACAAATGAACTCTGGTGCGGTTCGTTTGTGGTGAGAATGTGTAACAACCTCGATCCGAACCAACTGCAGTCACATGACACATTGTTTGGGTTAAACATGAGCATGTTACAGTCCTGGAGGATTATTAATGTGCACCTCCTCCTGTACTGCCTTAATATGCACATTCAGCACATCCAATGCATCAAAACATTGTTTTCTAATTGGAGCCGCGCCTCGTTTTCAAACTGTATGGTTTGACTAAAATGAACAATGACAGCAATATAGTCCACGATGAGCAGCGCTAAAATCAACCTGCGTAGTTGTCCCTCCACTGTGACATTAGAAAGTGTCACATTTATCTTGCAAGTGTACTCTTCTTCAACGTTTTGTTTACTTCCTGGATTTTTCCCGTATGGGAATTCTGACCAATCAAGAGCAGCTTTCTCAAGCAAGGCATTTGATCTGGTCCGCTTGTAAATGCTGCCGTGAGAACACGAACCAACTCTAGGGAATTATGCAACTTTGTAACAAAATTAGTCCCTGATACGGATCAAAGCAAGACAACTCTAGGTCTGAAAGCACCCTTAATTTACTAATGAGACAAGTACATGTATTTAAAAACATGAATTGATATCATATCCTACATAATATTTTTGGGGAAAAAAATCCTTAACCAACTTATTTCATTGTACAGACTGCCAGTAAAGTCTACCCAGGCAGTTTTTTTCAGCCACTGATTGTACATCTCTTCTCCGCTCAGGTACCAGGGCCGTGAGGGCTGGGCCCCAGCCTCCTACCTGAAGAAGACTGACATCCAGGGCCAGAAGCAGTCAGCAGGCGCTGGTGTTCATGCCAGCACCAATGACCTAGATGGGTTTTCTAAACAGAACCAGCAAAACAACGCAGCCAAAGAGAACCGAGACAACAGCCAAAAAGAAAACAGACTCTCATTTTTTTCTGACAGCAAAAGCAGTAAGTGAACTCCAAATCCAATAAACTGTTTTATGACTGCTATGCAAGTATATTACTTAACAAAATTATTAATTGCATAATGTCTTTTCCCTCCACAGAAGTGGGAGCAAGACACAGACCTCCTCCACGCAGAGATCTTACCATTGTAAGAGATCCAATTCAAATCTCTAACACACACAGTGGGGATTTCTGTTTTGGAAAATAGCTCAGTTTTTCTCAACAAAATCTTTATGTGTCTGCTCACATTCTACAGCCACGTGGTACAAACCTACCCAAGCCACCTGTACCTCCTCAGGTTGAGGAAGAGTTCTACACCATAGCAGACTTCCAGACTACCATCCCTGATGGTATTAGCTTCCAAGCAGGAATCAAAGTTGAGGTGGGTCAGGAACTTCCCAAAGATGTACTAAAATTAAGAATGTAGGGGAACTTTTTGTTTGAGTAAAGATTTGTAGATTTGTCTTTTTATTTACTTGCATCATTCAATTTTAAGATTAAAAGTAAAATGCAATGACTCCTTTTTTTTTTGTTGTTTGTTTTTAACCCACCAGGTGATCGAGAAGAATAGTGGTGGTTGGTGGTACATCCAGATAGATGACAAAGAGGGCTGGGCCCCTGCCACCTTTATCGACAAGTACAAGAAGACCAGTAATGCCCTGCGACCTAATTTCCTTGCCCCTCTGCCCAATGAGATGGAGAAGCTGAGACTTGAAGACGGTGGTTCTTCAGGCACAGACGACAGCTGGTCCAAGCCTTTACCAGATGAGCCAACCACAGCCCCTGACTCCTGTGCCCGGCCTAAGCTGAGAGATTGGAAGTCCGGTGCCAGCAAGACTGGGCCTTTACCACCAGCCCCAGCCGCCCCTCCAGCTGAAGAGAAACCGGCTCTGCCACCTCGTAGGGAGTCCATTAATAAGAGCTTTGAATTGGAGGTATCCGAGAAAGTGAGGGTTGATCATTCCAAACCTTTGCCTCCAAAGCCCCCAGCTCCTGGGGTCATAATGCCACTGGTTACACCCAAAGCACCCCCCTTCAAACAGGACAAACCACCAGAGACCAAGAAAGAAGATAAGAGCAAAGCTCTTCACCTCCGAAATGAGATGGGTCTTGAATGTGGCCACAAGATCTCTGCCAAAGAGGTGAAGAAGTTTAATCTGAAACCCGTACCTAAACAGCCACCAAAACCCAAAGCAGAGGTGCAGGAGGAGAAACCAGAGGTAGCTGGTCCAGCAGTGTTCATGAAGCCGAAGCCAGTGATCCGACCTAAACCTGCCCCAGCTGCAAAGCCAGATCCTCCGGCTGAGAACAAACTAGACATCACCAACCTGAGAAGCAAGCTGAGGCCATCGAAACCTGCGGATCCTGGCTCCGCGTCAGCTGAGGTGAACCATCAAAATGACACCACAGTAAATAGTTCCCATCCCAGTGCCCCCTCTAGTTCCCCCCCAATTCATATCCCTACTCTCAACAATGGTAAGCACTGCGACGAGCCAAAACTTCCCCCAAAACACATGAATGGTCATAGCCAGGAGAGCTCATCACCCCCTGCAAAACCAGCAGTGCCCCCCCACAAGGATCCCCCACAGAGACCCCCTGCCATGGCTCCAAGGAGACCTCCTCCTCCCAAGAAGACCGACCCATCCAGCCCGACTGAGCCCAAAGCTCCAGCCCCTCTAAGAGAAATCCAGGATCCTCCCAAGGGCCCGGCACCTCAACTCAGCAGACCCCCTCCCCCTAAACCCAAAGCATTTGCTCAGGCACCTCCAAGCAAAGAGAAAGAAGAGCCCAAAATGAATAAAGTCCCAATTCCTCCCAAGCCCCAGGTGAAGAGTGAGAAGCCGGGGCCGCCAAAGGACAAGCTTCCACCTTTACTCATGGAGCCCAGTAAGGATGAGCTGTATCTAGCTGTGGCGGACTTTGAAGGGGATGACCAAACATCCAGCTTCAAGGTGGGTACGGTGTTTGAGGTTCTGGAAAAAAACAGCAGCGGCTGGTGGTTCTGTAAAAATGTAGGACAAGACGTTGAGAGCTGGATTCCCTCAAATTACCTGAGCAAGAAACCTTAGTGTGTTGCCATATGAATAAATAAACAAACTAATGATTTAAATGAACAAAATATCACTACTTTGTAGCTTAATAGCATCTTTTTTTAATTTATAGGTACCTTTTGTTTTTTTAAAGTGACATGTTTTTGTTATGTTGCATTTTGATAAAAAAAAAAAAAATTCTACCTAAACTGAACCAGCAATAACACATGACCTTGTTGGGTCTTGTGATGTTTACTTTTGTCTTTATCGTCGTTTTACATTTAAAAGAAAGTAAGTTGCTTTTGTTGCCATATGCTAGTCTCAGCCTTTGTCAGTCTTGCCAATAAATAGGCTAGACGCTAGAGCAGCAGTAAATGTATCTCCACCCATGCCTTCTATGATATGGTGCCTCTATATTATATGCAAAGTGCTTCAGTGCTTAATATACTGTATGCAACTGTAGGCATAGTCCTTGTTGGAAACTAAAAAACCTTTGACTAAAAATCTACATCCCAGGATAAAACACTAGTTGTTCAAATCCAGCAGTAGACAAAAAAAAAAATCATATATCCCTTAAATAAAGGCTGCACATGAACTCACTGGGGGAGTTCAATGACTACATCTGGGCTCTCAAGTGCTATTAGCAATTACTAAAAGAGATGTCTTTGCCAAGTAGAAGTGCTGTTTGTTATACAAGAAACATGCATATTCGTTTTTGTGCTATTGTAATGCTTTTCATCGTGGACTGCATAATTCATGTTGCAGTGACTTGTAAAGGTGTGCACTTTTTCAGTCATTTCATATGAGATCACTTTGGGGTTTGCACATGCTGAAGGAAGCCAGAGTGCATTGTTTTTTTTAGTTTGACATTTGTATTAGCAATGTTCTTTTTTTATACGCACTGTATAAAAAAAAAAAAAAAAAATATCCACCAATGTAAAGATGAGACTGACAAGTTGAAAAGAAGCTCTCTGTCAAAGTATTTTAACATGATTATGTTATGTTACACCCAAACAATAAGTGAAATGTGACTTGCAGAGCACATCTGTCTGTACCAGATGTCTGACCTAAGAAATAAGTGATTACATGATTTGTGCAATGATTTACAGTATTGTAAGTGTACAGTCTGTTCATAACCGTGGTTTGGTGCTCAAATAACAGCGAAAGGACGACCATTGTATAAAAATAATGTTTTACATAAATGCTTGACTGGTCTCAAGCATGGTCAGTATAGCAAATTATTTTTTATTGTACAGAAATGAGAGGCATATCATAGCTGTTGTCACTTTTTCTTTGATGGTCCATCTGTAAGGTCTTTAACTCTGTACTGATGAAGGGATTAGAGGAAGAAAGAGCCAAGAAGGAGCTGTGTTTGTAGGTTTATGGGGAAATACAGAGGGTTGTGTCATTTTTGTTTCTGTGTCTGTCGAGATACAAAAAGTCACTCAAGAAAAGTATGTGACACAACTGGCTGCTAATGTCACACCAAGTGGTCCAGAAATTGTTGTCTACTATTCATTTTTTGAATGAAGCGTTAGGTTTACGAAACAGTTGATAAGCAAAATTGGAACATAAAAATGTACTGTACATTCATGGTTCTCTAAACAATCAGACAAGGCTACAAGCTGTAACTCTGCTTCTAGTCGCTATATTATTCCACCTTCCAGCTATGTTTTATAAAGAAAGGACAGAATGTTACCAACTACTAAGAAGAAATTGTATAATTGAGGAGAAAAAGAAGGAAGCTACAGTACAATGTAAGGCAAATGTATGGGTTGATGGTGTCATCATTTCAGTATTGTAATCTTATTTACTTTTTTTGCTATGTATTTTTCATTACATTGTGTCTTCTTTTACTTAATTCAATAAAAGTTTAAGATTTTTCAGTTCAGCTGTCTTACTGTGTCTGAATTGGTATCTTAAGATCCCCCCAAAAATGTTTATTTATCTTTTACTTTTTTGTTTGTTTTTAATTTTTTTCACTCAATATGTTTATCGTTAGGTACCCTGTAGAGTTTTTTGACAACGAGTAGCATTATGGAGCTGCGTTTTTTACCAGTCGGTCCTTGTTATGTCTACATCACGCACACAGGTGGTGTGATTCACATACACTCCTGTCAGTTTCATTCAAGAAATAACCCTTTCATGCTTTCCCACTGCTTAACAGTTGGTGGGGGCACAAAGGAACAAGTGAATTCTCAGCAAAGGCAGTGAAAAAAAATACTCCTAGCCAATGAACATGAATTTAAACAATAATTTACATACAATATCGATGGATCCAGAGACTGAGGTTGTGGGTTTTATCCTGATTGAACTGAGGAAAAAATCTAATAAAAAAAGTAAATTTAAAGTAATTTTTGGCATACTATGCTACGACTTTTTTTCATGATTTTGAACAACATACTATACTATGACATTTTTTCATGATTTTGGATGACATACAGTACTATACTGTGACATTTTTTCATTATTTTGGATGACATACTATACTATGACTTTTTTTTCATGATTTTAAACAACAGTATACTATGACATTTTTTCATGATTTTGGACATCATACTATACTATGACTTTTTTTTCATGATTTTGGACGACATACTATGCTCTGACATTTTTTCATGATTTTGGACGACATACTATGCTATGACTTTTTTCATGATTTTGGACGACATACTATACTATGACTTTTTTTCATGATTTTGAACGACATACTATACTATGACTTTTTTTTCATGATTTTGAACAACATACTATACTATGACTTTTTTTTCATGATTTTGGACAACATACTATACTATGACTTTATTTCATGATTTTGAACAACATAGTATACTATGACATTTTTTCATGATTTTGGACAACAAACTATGCTCTGACATTTTTTCATGATTTTGGATGACATACTATGCTATGACTTTTTTCATGATTTTGAACGACATGCTATACTATGACTTTATTTCATGATTTTGAACAACATACTATACTATGACTTTTTTCATGATTTTGGACAACAAACTATGCTCTGACATTTTTTCATGATTTTGGATGACATACTATACTATGATGTTTTTCATGATTTTGGACGACATACTATACTATGACTTTTTTTCATGATTTTGAACAACATACTATACTTTGACTTTTTTTCATGATTTTGGACGACATACTTTACTATGATGTTTTTCATGATTTTGGACGACATACTATACTATGACTTTTTTTCATGATTTTGGACAACACTATACTATGACTTTTTTTCATGATTTTGGACGACATACTATACTATGACTTTTTTTCATGATTTTGAACAACATAGTATACTATGACTTTTTTTCATGATTTTGGACAACATACTATACTATGACTTTTTTCATGATTTAGAACATACTATATTAGTCGTTTTTTTCATTATTTTGGACAACATACTTTACTATGACTTTTTTTTCCACTATTTTGAACAACATACTATACTATGACTTTTTTTTCATGATTTCGGACAACATACTATGACTTTTTTCATGATTTTGAACAACATACTATATTAGTTGTTTTTTCATGATTTTGAACAACATGCTGTACTATGACTTTTTTCATGATTTTGGACGACATACTATACTATGACTTTATTTCATGATTTTGAACAACAGAATATACTGTGACTTTATTTCATGATTTTGAACAACATACTATACTATGACATTTTTTCATTATTTTGGACGACATACTATACTATGACTTTATTTCATGATTTTGGACAACATACTATGCTATGACATTTTTTCATGATTTTGAACAACATACTATACTCTGACTTTATTTCATGATTTTGGACAACATACTATACTATGACATTTTTTCATGATTTTGGATGACATACTATACTATGACTTTTTTTCATGATTTTGAACAACATACTATACTATGACTTTTTTTCATGATTTTGAACAACATACTATACTATGACATTTTTTCATGACTTTTTTTCATTATTTTGGACGACATACTATACTTTGACTTTTTTTCATTATTTTGGACGGCATACTATACTATTACTTTATTTCATGATTTTGAACAACATACTATACTATGACATTTTTTCATTATTTTGAACAACATACTATACTATGACATTTTTTCATGATTTTGGATGACATACTATACTATGACTTTTTTTCCCACTATTTTGAACAACATACTATACTATGACTTTTTTTCATGATTTTGGATGACATACTATGACTTTTTTTCATTATTTTGGACGACATACTGTACTATGATGTTTTTTCATGATTTTGAACAACATACTATACTATGACTTTATTTCATGATTTTGGACAACATACTATACTATGACTTTTTTTCGTGATTTTGGATGACATACTATACTATGACTTTTTTATGATTTTGGACGACATACTATACTATGCCTTTTTTAATCGTTTTGGACGACATACTATACTATGACTTTTTTCATGATTTTGAACATCATACTATACTATGACATTTTGTCATGATTTTGAACAACATACTATACTATGACTTTATTTCATGATTTTGAACAATATACTGTGTTATGACTTTTTTTCATGATTTTGGACAACATACTATACTATGACATTTTTTCTTGATTTTGGATGACATACTATGCCATGACTTTTTTATGATTTTGGACGACATACTATACTATGACTTTTTTCATGATTTTGAACAACATACTATACTATGGCTTTTTTTTTACAATTATGTACGACATACTATACTATGACTGTTTTTCATGATTTTGAACAACATAGTATACTATGACGTTTTTTCTTGATTTTGGATGACATACTATACCATGACTTTTTTATGATTTTGGACGACATACTATACTATGACTTTTTTTCACAATTTTGTACGACATACTATACCATGACTTTTTTATGATTTTGAACAACATACTATACTATGACTTTTTTTCATGATTTTGAACAACATACTATACTATGACTTTTTTTTCACAATTTTGTACGACATACTATACTATGACTGTTTTTCATGATTTTGAACAACATAGTATACTATGACGTTTTTTCGTGATTTTGGATGACATACTATGCTATGACTTTTTTAATGGTTTTGGATGACATGCTATACTATGACTTTTTTTCATGGTTTTGGACGACATACTATGACATTTTCTCATGATATTGGACGACATACTATACTATGACTTTTTCCACAATTTTGTACGACATACTATACTCTGACTTTATTTCATGATTTTGGACAACATACTATACTATGACGTTTTTTCATGATTGTGGATGACATACTATACTATGACTTTTTTTCATGATTTAGGTTGACTATATGGTATGACAATTTATGGCATACTATATTATTAGGATGTCTTTGCGACTTACTTTTAAGGTTTACTTTAATACAGAATATTTTATGGCATATTACACTATTTTCAATCTCAAAATACACTATAACTCTTTATGTCATTTTACATACATAGCATGGATATGTCTTTAGCATAACTATGATTTTTTTGTCCCATTTGCCAGACTTTTGTATGGCATACTGTAAGATTAATGTTTTATGGCATTTCTTAAAACATTACTTACATAACATTTTTTGTAGCACACCGTACTTTAACATTTTTTTGTGACATACTATGCAATCGTTTTTTTATGACAAACTATAATGTATTTTTTTATTGCATATTATACTGTCACACAATACTATGGCTTTTTTATGACATAATATTAAGTTTTTATGGCATGGTGTTCTATGACCTTTTGGTGACATACTATAATATGACATTTGTAAGACTTCCTTTGACATACTATAATATTTTTAACCTATGCTATACTGTAACATTTTAATTACATTTTTATGACTCACAATACTGTAAACTTATGATACTTTGACTTTTTTTATAACATGCTGTTGTCTTGAAATGTTTTATGTTACTATGAGATTTTTTTTTACTATACTAATAATCAATGTATAGTCATTGTAAATAAAGTGTGTTGCTGATATTAGAACTCAAAATGGCGATTGGGTTTTAAAATGTATGGAAAGAATCTTACTGAATGGAACTTCAGGAATCCTGCACATAACCTAACAGGTGATCCTTCTCTTGCCCTCTATTAAATGTCCAACTTTTCTCTCAGCTTAGTCTTCCACATTCAGAATGACCATGCTGATGGTATTAATGATACTATTACAGGAATAAGAGCCTCCACTGCAATCCACTAATTAGAAAATCTGCCTTTATTAAGTTATTTACAACAGTGGTTCCTTCTGATACAGTTTCATTCACACTTATAACCCCTCCATACATACGATGTCATGTAAACTGAGGCAGAGAGGCCTACATAGAGCCATTAAACATGACAGACAAGATCAATTTTACAACAAACGTAAATACTTCTGAGAGACTGTGAGAGGGAGAGAAAGATTAAGCTGTACCTGATTGCTGACCTGGTTTAACGTAAACCTGCAGGCCAAACTGCTCTAAAAGAAGCTCACTCAAAAAGGCAACAAGTTCCTCAGCTGCAAACTTTAGTTTTCAGTTTAAGGTTTAACATCTAGACATATCTCACAGGCTGGATTGTTGCACTCCCTTAAAAATGACATGAAGAGTTACGTTCCAAAATCAGCTCAACGTTTGAAAAATGAATCTGTTACCCAAGTACTCAAGATTATAAAGATAGAATGATTTTTACGCAATGCCATTTCTTTCAAAATGTTGATAGATCTGTTTTTGGAGTTCAACTCTTCATATTATTCCCCCTCTCAGTGCAAAGGAAGGCAAAGATTAAGAAAAATAAACCTCTTTATGCTTAGCAAAGACATACATGTAATATTGCACTTTGGTTAGCAGGCAGTGCATTTACTGCACACAGTATAACAATTATACACTTAATACAATTTTTTAAATTCAGATTTAAATCCCCTATCTCACATCTTTCAAAGAACAACAGTATTTTGCTTTGGCTTTGTCAGTTCCCATCCAGTGTGATTGAATCTACAGTAAAAATACAACAGAGAAAAAAAATATGTCATAGCAAGCTATGTGAATAACAATGAGTCTTTCCTCGTCTGTTAAAACCTCATTTCTAAGTAATCACGTAAAAGAAACTATTAAACTCTGATCCGATCTTTAGCCTTGTCCCGCATTTCAAACAAGATACAAAATAATATGCACATCCTTCATACCAGGGGTGTTAAAAAAAGAGATAATATTTAAATTAGCATTTACAGTGATAAATCTGGATAAGGTTGCTGCTTTAGCTGCTTTAAGACATGCATCTGACTTACGGACTAAACAGGTCAATGAGCCAAGGCAAACAGAACTGGAAAGAATAAGAAAAGCTCAGTACATTATTAAATTTTGGTTGCGTTTTTGGTCATCATACTCGGAAGACAGCACTGATAGTTAAACAAAAAGTGCTTATGTACCAACTCACTAGCTCTCACAGAAACATACTTCCTCCTTATGTAAAAAGAAATTATCCCCAACCAAATAGTATTTTGTCTCTTTAATATTTACTAATTATTAGTTTGGTATCTTCATCCCACAGCCACTGTATCGTATTCTCCTCATGTTTCACTGGTGAGCAATAAGAAGCAGACTTGAACAGAAGAAGGAAATGAAACACTGTATGGGATCGAATGCTTTGCAATCAAGTGAAGCACATGATGAATTTTTTATAAATCCAAAAACTACAACACTTTAAAGAAAAAAAGGAAAAAAAGAGAACAGAACATGAGATAAAACATAAATATTCACTAAAACATTTAAGGAACCTAATGGAGGGATAGGTATGCTGCCATCACTGGCAAAGCAAATTAAAACTGAGGCAACAGGCTATTGTAGCGCCCATGGGTGTACATGTGAGTGTGTTGGTGCTAACAGTGGCCAGGAGATATTGTGCAACGTCACAGCAGTTGTTTTTACGTGGTGGAAGAGTCCTGGTAAGGCACAAACTTGGAGAGTTTGTTGGGAGAACTTGGATTTGGGTAATCACTACTACTCATCCTGAAGAAAGCCTCCTGCTCCCTCTTCTTCATGTTTAGCTCCTCTTCAAGGGCCTAGGGTTGGAGAAGAAGGGTGCAGTGAGATTAACTGACCAAGCTTACAGAGGGATGTAAACTTGTCTAACGTTGTTCTTTACTGCAGTGGTTCCAAACTGGTGGGTTGGGGTCAAAAAGTGGGTCACAGGTCCATTCTGAATGGACCGCAAGTGACTAGTTTGTAAAAAACACACTTCATTTTAAAGTTTAGTGAGTTCCTGGCACAGAACTTTTATTTTGAAGTGCTGCAGAGTGAGTGACTAACAGACAGCTACTCTAAAGAGACAGCAAATTAGCGCAACGTGGCCAAATGCAAGTATGACGCTGAATATATTAAACTGTGCGGACCTTGAACTAATGACTAAGGAGAAAACTGGACCCTGTGGCTGGACCAGTTGGGAACCACTGCTTCAGTGTGTTCTGCAGTCTTCATTGAATTTGGTTGACTAAGTAGACCAAAAAGATGGTGATGTTATGAAATGTTTTATGAAGGACATACAAAATGCATGCAGCACCAAAATGCACAATAACAGACACGTTTTGCTCTTTTGTACGGAAGCGTATTGTATTCACCTGACAAATAAAAAAAAAAAAGCCCTGTTTTTCTGAGTAATTTTTTCCTTTTTTTCTGAGTAATTTTGTTCCTGTTTTTCCTGGTAATTTTTTTCTGTTTTTGGGGTATTTTTTTCTGCTTGTTGTGGTAATTTTTTTCTGTTTTTCGTAGTAATTTTTTTTCCTGAATGAGGAGACGAGATACTTCAAAATCTCGCGAGAAGCTCCCACCTGGCACGTAATTAGTTACACACTCGCTCAATGTAACAGGTTAGGTTAGTAACAGGTTGTAACGATGTTAGCTGACAAACATGATTTCAGTTGTCAGCTAACGTTGTTACAACCCCTTACTAACCTAACCTGTTACACTGAGCGATAGGCCTACACTAGAAGAATGCAGTCCAAAACATAGCTAGATTATCATACCCTGTGTGTAACTAATTACGTGCCTTACCCTTATTGTTCCCGTAGTTGAAATTGTCTAGGAGCAGGAGCACGGATGCAAAATACATCCATGAGCAGGAGTCACCATGGATGCAGGCGTCACTTGCAGGTGCCAGGTGGGAGTATCTCGTCTCCTCATTCAGGCAAAAAATTACCACGAAAAACAGAAAAAAATTACCAAAAAAAAAAACCAGAAAAAAATTACCACGGAAAGTCAGGAAAAAAATACTCAGAAAAACAGAAAAAATTACTCAGAAAAACAGAAAAAATTACTCAGAAAAACAGGGCTTTTTTTATTTGTCAAGTGAATGCAATACGTTTCCGTACTTTTGTTCTCAAGTTCTTGTATAAAATGTTGAAATCTTGGGAAATATACTTATTCGCTTCCTTGCTAAGAAGATGAGGTGATCTTAGTTTAGATATAACCCCCGTTGTTTGTGTATGATGCATATTCTTGAACTTTGAGAAGAAGCTAGCTGTTTCCTCTTGCTGCCACTCTTTATGCTAAACCCAGCTAAACACCTTCTGGCTCTAGTTCTTTACTTTAAGGAGCTCCATACAATATTCAGAGCATTAATACAGTAGCAAACCAGTATTTGCTATGTAAAGATATAGTAGGTAATGGTGTCCTGAGCTGAGAATGAAGTCACGCTACCTCTCTGTCTGTGGTAATCTGAGCTTCTCTATTAGCTGTTGTGGTAGATAGTTTAGCCATGCATGTAAGTGAATGTGAGTCCCCAGCTACTCTCCGTCACTCTGCACTGCACTCATACAGAGGTTACCGCTGATATCAGGATGGTGTCGTTGTGGAAGGGAAGTGGTCAGTACTTCCTGTTGTCGTTGTTAGGACTGTTAGCTGCTGGCTCAGCTCTCTACATGTTAACAACCGCGTGCAGACAGCCTCTATATCACAGATACACTCTAAATATAGTGTAGAGCTCCTTTATTACACAGGTAAGAAAAGCATTTGTTTTCTCATCCAGCTCTTAGCATGACATCAAATGAGCATGTTTCCCAAAATGTTCAACTCCTAGTTTGATTACTTAACCATTTAAAGAGCAGCATGTCTTTATTCTCACCTTCTTTTATGTGACACATAAACATAATGAGTGTAGTTCTGTGTGTTAGAACCATGCATATAACACATAATAACACTGTGACAGGGAGCGCACCTTCTTTCTGGGTTTCAGCATATCCCTCCACTCCTTCAGCAGCGTGTTGTGATGTTCATCCAGATGTTTGAGCCTCTGAGTCTCATTCTCAACCAACAGGTGACATTTTTCATTCTGAAGCACAAAACAAGCTCTTGTTAACAATTACAGCCTGTTTATCCAGAACATCCTACAGACTGCACTGCTTTGGAAACTTCCATGCTGTGACAAGATCCACAGTATAAAAATGAGAAAGTGTTGCCCCTCACTCACCTGTAGCTGCTGCAGCTCTCTGACATTGCTTTCACATTGGCCGGTCATCTCCCTCATCTGGTTCTCGTGTTTCTGCTGCTGATGCAGCCTCTCTGTCTTCTGCCGCTTTTCCTCCTGCTGAGAAAACTAAAGAGCGACAACAGGGAGTGAGTCACATAACGATCAACTCAGTGCTTGAACATGGTGGTGATGAAACCCTCGCTACCCTTTACCTGTTTGATCTTCTCTCTGTCCTCCGAGGAGCTGCCCGTTGAGTTGATGCGGAGGCTCTTCTTGAACATGGCCATGCGGGTCTTGGCCTCGCTGCGCTGAATCTTGGGCAGCCGGCTCTTCTCCACCTGTTGCCGGCCTTTAAGAATCTCAATCATTCGCTGATTGTAGCACTGCATCTGTTCCTGCTCCTGTGGTGGCACAGGAAATACACACATTGGCGCATTCATTTCACGTGTATGCAGGGGAGACCATGTAAAGTAACTGACACAGATGGAAGCTCTGAGTGATGCAGGGTAACTGCTGGATTGCTAAACATTTTAAAATGAACATTTAATTTCTGATTGAAGACTTGTATTGACATGTACTTGCTACCCAAAGCTAAACGAGTGTAGAATGGTGGATGCAAACATATTGTGACGAGAGTAGCTGTAAATGCTATGATTTACCTTCTCGTGCTTCTTGAGGAGCTGATGCCTCTGGAGGAAGTACTGGTCTTTCAGCTGCTGCTTAAATAACTGGTGTCGCTCATATAGATTCTTCTCCTCCATGTCCCATATCGTGGCCTCACGCTCTGATCAAAGCAAAGAGGTCACACAAGAAATTACAAAAGATATTGAACACATTATGTCAACGCTGTAACATCTCAGTACACCAGGGTTGGGCTTAGAACAACAAGGCTTAGGGGTCATTTGATCATTTGAATTGAATTAACCCTTTGCTTAACAGATACCGTACCTCTGATTAGCTGGTGTTTCTTGTTCAGGCATTCCCTCTCCATCTCTGCAATCTCTCTCTTGTTGTTGGAGATGATTCTCTTCAGTGTTGTGTCAAGGTAGTTCTTCTGGGCTGCCAAGAATTTCTCCTCCTAAAGTTTATCGTAGGTGATATGTTCTCATGAATGTCCTAATATTTAATTTTTTGTCCAAACCAGTTCAGTGAAGTACTCATGACAACACAGTGAACACAAATGACTGCCGAGGAAACAACTTACTTCTCTTGTCTTTTTTTCTTGAAAGGAATTCATCATCTGCTTCAAGGATTCTTTACGCTGACTTCTGGGCAGCTTATCAACAGAGTGTTTTACCTAAGTGTATCAAAAGGAGGCAAACTTCAGCTGTATTCACTGAGTCTAACACAACACTTAAACACAGTGGACACACAAGGAAGCAAGCAAGGTATGTGAGAACGAAGAAGACTATCATTCCCGTGTACAAAAAGCTTTTTTTGTCATTCCCTTCCCACATCCTTATCTCAAACATACCTCCTTTTTCTTGTGCTTTAACTGATCCTGGAACCTGTGGTAGTCACGTTCCTGCTCTGATTTGATGCGTTTAGTCTCTTCTTTGAGTTTAACATGGTGGTCTCCTTCCATCTTCTCAATAGTCTGCTTCTGGTGCTTTTCCAGGTTCTCCAGCTCTGCATCATAGTGTTTCTTCTTAGCCTGGGACAAAATGAGAGAAAACAAAATCAGTGTAAGCTTTGGTGAATAAAGAAACAGCCCTACAGAGCTTTGTATCATACCTGCCACATTACATCCATCTCCTCCCAATCATTCCATGAACAAAAAAAAAAAAAATGCAGTGAGATAAACGGTGACTTACATTCATTTCCTGGTCGAAACGTCTCTGCATCTGGTCTCTCTGTGTTTCCAGTTTGGCGTTTAGTCCGGCTTGAGCGCGCTGCTCTTCCTTTTGCAGTAAACGGAGCTCACGCAGCTCCTGACGTCTGAACACACACATTTACGATATATACAGCTTTAGTGTGTGAGTTTAACAACTTTTCAGAAGTGAATATAGTTTATTAGTTACTTGTTTTAAAATATCAGAAATCCTTTTCCTCTCAGCCTCTGAAGGGCCATGTCAGTGTGCTTGTAACAATGAGACCAAAGTCTGTTGGTATTACTGCAGTGATACATGCAATGACATATGTGTACCACTAGATGGCATGAGTAATGCACTGGGATTCAGGAACTCCTTAGGGCTTCTAAAGGGTAGCGCAGTGACAAGACTGTTGTCACTGTGCAAATTATTGGACAACAAAAATAAAACTATCGATCATTGTATTTTAACATGTAGACTCCCAACACCAAATACAGCTAACCCAACCTTCCCCCTGATCTAAAATTGACTCCAGAGACATTTTATTTTTCTCTCAAACCACAGATATATATAAAGAGAGTACCTAAATGAGTCTTTTTCCATGACACTCTGTGTATTTATAAACTCAAATCTCAAGGGGCAAAAGCCTGAGACTGAGGATGCCTGAAATAGTATGCTTTTTCTTTAACCTTTACTTAACCAGGAGAGTCCCATTTGGATTAAGAATCCCTTTTTCAAGGAAGACCTGGCCAAGACAGGCAGTGAGACCAAATTAAAAGGAGCTAAAAATCAAGTATAGTGACCTCACATGTCAAAAGACAAATTTAAAAGAGATAATTGTGTATAAAAGCAGCATCCAACAGGCCACTCTACTGTACACTGTACTGACAGGAATAAACAGATGGCAGAGTTCATGGCTCTAATTCACAAAGAATGAAAACAGAAACTGAATGTGTGTTATGTAGACAGATGGAGTTATTCGCATACCTCAAGAATCTCATTTCCTCATCTTTCTTCTCATCATCCCTGATGATCTTGGAGGTGGTCACGCTCACCTCCACGCCGTCGACAACAAACTTCCTGGTTCGCTTCAGAGTCTTACTCGAGTAGGGCTGAGAGGCAGACAGAGGGGAACAAAGGTCAGACAAAAAAAAGGATGGCATTAGATTGAATCAGACCCCAAGTACAAGAGTATGTGCATCACGGCATGTGTTGGAGAGCGCACTGAAACTCTGATGGGTGGTTATTCGAACAAGGTGTCTACAGGTATCAGACACTTAAATTAAATGCCTTTTAAGACCTTTATAAGGTGTGTAGTCCCATGCAGAGGTAGGTTTTATGTAAGCATATACCTATTAAAGTCAGGTTAATGTACATTTTGCCAACAGGTAAGAAGTGGCAAAGTGAAAAGATGGTATTATTAAGAACTGTAACATTTTTTCAGATAGATGGATGAATAAAATTAGATAAAATGATTGAAGCAAATGCAAATTTAAGACTATTTAGTGACTTTTTAAGGCCTAATATTTATAATATTTAAAATAAATACATTATAAAATGTTTTAAGGAACTGCAGAAACCCCGTCTAGCAGTTTAGAGACATCGAGTACGAGGGTGAAACTACTTTTTAACTCCACACAAACTGATTATTTCCATTTTCAATCTTCAGTCCTAACCGTCGCTGACTCGAGTGACATCACCTGAGGCCATTTATCAGATTTCAAGCCTCCCTCTGGAGCCATAAAAGGCTTTATACAACTTTTTCCCCCATATGCAGTAGCAGCCTCCAAAAGACTTGTAAACAGACTTTGATGTATAAAAACAGTGGACTTCCCCTTTAAATATGCGTGCCTTTGTGACTCCAGTGTAGCCTTTTTATCTGGTGGAAGGAGAGGCAGCTGTCTGTGTGTGTGTGTGTGTGTGTGTGTGTGTGTGTGTGTGTGTGTTGACAAAGGCTTTAATATTCCTGTCAATCTGGTTCTACTGTAACAAGCAGCAAGATGCTCCATCTGTCACTGTAATGGCGAGCGCCATGTGGGTAGTAACCTCATCCCGTAACTATGACACAATGTGACTTCTTTTAACAATGCTAGATGAATGTCTGCTTCACCTACAGTTCATCTGGCTGGTTTGACATTAGGGTTTGGCTGGTTTCCAAACTTGCAACCAGGTCAACAATTTTCCTGGAACAGTCACATTTTGGAGAATCAAGGTTTTAAGCAAACACAAGCAATCTAGTTTTGATCATGGGCCTCCCAAGAACAGGCCCGTGACCTCCTTTCTTTGCTCCCAGATCAAAGTTGAAACATTTCAGAGGCAGGAGCGAGACAACACAGGCCAGTCTAACAATGTCTTGGGAGGCCATAATACATAATACATTAAATGTTTAATAAAATGTGACCCAGCTTATAATTGAACAGACAAAATTGTTATGGCTAACAAAGCATGTTTCCCATATCTAAATCAGCTTTCACGGGCAATATTTACAAGACTGATATGGCAGGGTTTACTCTGCAAACACTGGGTGGCTCAAAGCCTTGGTGATGTCATTTCCTGTTTTAAAAATAGTTTGTTCAAGAGGAGAGGAGAGGAGAGGAGAGGAGAGGAGGAAACTGAATCTAAAAGTGGGAATTAATTTTGGTTTGCGCAAACTGCTGTCCACAGCCCTCCACAGCTGAGCAAACAGACAACATACAAGCCACTGGATGCTACTTTTGCACCGTTATGTACTGTTGATTCCCTTTCCACAAAGCTGACACATTTACAATAGCAATAAATCCATGTGCTTTTGTGTTTGAGTGTGTTATTAAGAACACACTGGCGCTATAAACGCAGGACATGTGGGTCACTCTGCAGCCGAGCGGCGCTGTTTGTGTTTGAGGCTCTAACTTCCCACCGCTTGTCATTCACAAAACCAAACACAGATCACTTCATGAGCACATGCACACACTGATGCTCTCAATCACACACACACACACACACACGAATGTGAGCGTCCTCCTGTCCAAATAACAAAGATAGCCCATTCATCACTCTCACTGCAGACTGCTGCTGCTGAATAATCTGTTCTGGAAAAACTTAACATGCCACAAACAGACAGGACTCCACACGCAGTCAATAGGATTTCAATCATGGTCGCTCCGTAGGCCTCCAGAAGCAGCAGAGTGACAATGAGCTGCATAGAAACTTCCATTTGCGCTGGTGAATGCTGAACTGTGCCCACACAAAGGGCACTGTTGGTCGCCACGAATGGAAAATGTTGCATATTTTGCTTCAGAAAGGCTGGGCGATAAATGATAAAATGGTGTCTCTTTTCTCTCCTCTAGCTTCCTAACCTCTCCTCCCTCACTGGGACTGTCAGGCGAGTCACAAATGTGGTGATGTTGAACCCTCCATCTCCTTTTTTTTTTATTAGATTATGTCAAAATGCACTGTCATGAGGTAAGAAAGGAAGCGTGTTTTTTGTTTTTACAATGGCGTGTTGGAGATTTAGTTTTAATCTTCCACAGAGGTCCTTTAATATACAAGTGTCTGTCAATAATTCAGCTGGTTGCACCACATAAATCCATAATTATCATAACCAACTGAAAAGAAAAACTCAGGCATTAACTAGTATCATGCTCTGTATCCTCCCTAAAACCAATGTATGGTGCAATCCTAATGGAAGACAGGCTATCCTCTGTTTCAGCTGCTTAACACCCACACCCCAAAACACAACACAATGCAGTTTCAGTTCCTCTGTGGGTGCCGAGAAATAGTTTTTCCAAGGAGGGGTTTTCCTACAGAGGCACTGAGCTGCTTCAGTACTGCTCTATTTCACCTTAAAGTCATGTTCTCCGCTCAAACACTTCAGTGAATAAATCATTCATCTCAGCATTTAAATAAGGAAGGGATACTCATACAGGACACGTCAGGCTGCTTCAAGTAGAGAGAGTTTGGCTTCACGCTGACTCACCCTTGAAGACATTAAGATGGCCTCCTTGCTGATCGACAAATCCATGCTCTCTGATGCCATGCTGCCTGAATAAGAGGACCGGCTGTTGATAATTCCTCCATTGATATAAGGCGAGACAGCTTCGGCGCTTCCTCCCATCGATGTCCGCTCTGGGGTATTCTTGGTTAGGCTACCATTCGGCTCTGAACGGGGTGTAGGCACTGGGGTGGGAGCAATAGATGGAGCCGGAGTGGGTGTAGGGGTGACAATGGGACTTTGGCTCGGGGTTGGTACGCCTCCGTTAGCCACAGTGCTGCTCTCCTCCTCTGTCACCACGACCTTGGGCCCCTCTGGTTCTGTTGAGTCTATGATGATATCAACATGTTCCTCAGATGCCTCGGGCTGGAGGGATGGTGGCTGTTCTGTCTCAGGGGTCCCCACAGCAACCTGAAAATGAATGTTAGTATCATTACTGAATACACCACAGGTAACACTATGTCATTTTCTACATCTAAATTTGAAACAGCACCTTTTCCTCCAGTGTGGGAGTAGTCTTCCCATCCTCAATGCCTGAATCTGTGCTGGAGGTCTTGGTTGAGGCCTCGCTCTCAGATTTCTCAGACTCAAGAGTGACGTCATCGGCCAGTTTGTCGCCCAGCTCCTCTGGATCCTTTGGAGGGAGGTTCTGCCGTGGCAGGGGAACAGGGACCACCATGACGGCACCTGGCTGCTCCTCTGCGGGTGCATCTGGCTGGAGACCCTTCCTGGGTAGAGGTATTGGTGTGGTTGGAGAGGGCGTGGTGGGGCTTGGGGTGTCCGGAGACTGGTCTCCTTCCAAACTGGTCTGACTGGTCTGGCATGGCTCCTTTTCTGGAGACTTAAGAGATAAGGAAAGTTTAGAGAATGATTGTTATGCGCTGATGTGACAAAACAAGTGATGTTTTTAAGTCACTCGTGATCTCCTAAATGTTTAAGTCCAACTAAAATCACATTCAGTCTTCCATTTCTGTTGTAATTCATAAAGTCAGCATATTTTTGAATGTATTGTATATATTTTTTTATTATTAAAAAGGAAGAGAATAAGTAAGTGGAGAAATATGAGGAACGCTCTTTTTTTTAAGCAGGAAAGCTAATGTGGCTCTTGTGTTGTGCAGCAGGCTCCTGTCTTGCTCAGTGCGACCAACTGCTCTGCCTATGAATGCTACTGTTAATGCTTCATGCAAGATTTGGCTGTATTGAAAGAAAATATCGACCTACATGGGTTGAATGAATGCAAAACTAGATTGGCAGCATCATGAAATCAAACAATGTAAACTATACAGGACACAACAAGTAACAGAGCAGATACTGTATGTTGTAGCAGACAATAATATGCAATTATATCTCAGTCAATGTCCCCGTCTTCAGTGTGATCTTAACCTTTGCTTTAGTAGGAATGCAGTTATTCCTGCTTAGACTGCTACTTTTTACTAAAGTTGAGATGACCTATTAAATTTATAGGCAAGAGGCTAAAAGCCTGTGTAACAACCACAGACTGAGCGTTTTTAATGGCACTACTACTAAGAATTATATTTGATTCTTGAGGAAAAGGTGCAACATCCCGAATAATATTACCAATAAGAAATCAAATTTAAGATCACATCCGAGAAGCAGCCTAAAAACAACTTAACTCTAACAAACACACCAATAAAAATGAATAAATACAATCTTAAACCATCAAAGAAATTATTACCACTGACTAAATTACTGACTAATATCCCCTAAAACATCAGCAACCAGACAGAAAGGGCAGAGTTTCTGCAGCAATTACATAAATTTACAGAAAGAGCCAATTTCCACAATTTGAAATCTAATTACAGAAAGGTTCCAGACGTGTGTTAGACATGGGAATTCTATGCTCTGTAATTATAAACACCACTGAAGATATTATTTCAGAATTATGTGCACAGCCATCTGTCAAACTGAGCAATTCTGCTTCTTAAAATATCTCTCTCCGCAGTCTTCCACCAGAGGTAAACAATACCATCAGACATCTTTATGGTCAGGTTCAGCCCTCCTAATGTCTCAGCAAACATCTCGGCCCGGCTGTGTGTGATATATAGGAAGAGATAAACAGATAACTGCTTGGCTGGCTTTCAGGGTCTTGTAACTGTATGTGTCAAAATGTTGCTGAGTGTGTGCAAGAGTGCTGGAAGAGACAGCTGGAATGATATTATAGTTAACTAAACCCAGATGAGACATATGAGGTTTGGACTCAGTCAGCCATTTACAGTAAGTACATATGGTAACATATTTTGATACTTAAATTGATCTGAATATTTCCCATAAATGATCCAGACTGAAACAGCTGTGTAGCAAACATTTAGCAGCACCTACAGATAACTTAATCCAAAAGCAGCTACAATGTTTGATTCACAAGATGTCTGGAAAGATCAGTCATTGAAAAACTGCACAGTAACGACACCAGTGCCAAGTTATTCACCTCAGTAAATTTGGAAGTCATCACACTAACTGTTGACATTAGGACAGGAAGGGATAAATGTGCAGACATTAATTTTCGTGGAGAGAAAAACACATCCATGTTCAACACATTTGTCTTGTCACAGCTGCTTGTTAGCATGAGTATTTCAAGGGTCTTCCATTGCTGTGGGTTCCTGGTGTACGGCAGACTGTCTGCCTTTAATTAAGGGTCACAGTATAGCAACAGAACAATGCACGACCTTAAATAATTCACTCCATCAGGGGTTGTGATGTGACAGCGTCTCTGTGCAGGAGCGAGGCTGAGGGCAGCACCTATATTTAACCCTGTGTGGGTGTTGCCTGTATTCCGGTTTAAGTTCCTTTGTTTGTGCAGAGGGCAGGAGGTAAACTGCACTCTCATACTACTGTGTGTCACTTTCTAATCTTATGCCCTTTGTGGATTTATGAATGGCTCCTGCAGGATGGACCTTCAGTCCTTTGCCAGGAAGGCAGTGTTTACCAGAAAAATGCTGTTCAAAGGGGGCAACAGGCGAAGGCTTTAAAGCAGGGAAACAGTTAAGGTAGAACGTGTGCTTTTCGGGACATGGTATGCGCATGAGTTGGTGACAGTAAAACGAAGGCCCTCTTCTTATTCTGACTCATCTGATTCTACAGTACGTAAGCTCACAGCAGTTACTGTCCCTTAACTGATCTTGTAAATCCAAATCACGTGCACTTTTACAACCCCTGGACTGCCGACGACTCTCTTTTTTGGGAACAAACAATGACAGGAGAGAAAATGAAAGGACAGAAAAGACGAAAAATAAAAAGTCTAGGTTGGGTACCACAGTGAGTTCCATGGCGTCGTCCTCCTCTCCTTCCTCCCTATTGTCCTCGATTTCCTCCATGACCTCAGCTTTGGCCTCGGCTACCAGCTCCCGCAGCGGGCGATTAGACGTCACCGATCTCACAAAGGGGTGCTGTGGACACAAGGGACAGAGGAGAGATGGTTAATTAGTTATCAGTTAAAATGCACAGAGTGAATGGTTCTTAAATAGCGAGACAACTTCTTGTTTTTCCCCGCTTGCAATTCTTTTTATGCATCATACTCTGACATAATTGAGCTTGTAAACACCACAAAGAGGGAGGGAGACTAAGAGGCTTAATGTGACCACAGGTTGAACAGCCATGCAATCATAAAACAATATTTGCTGGAGGGAATCACAACACATTATCCATAGATCTGAGTATCATCAGGCCATGAGACAATTGCTTCAGGGATGCTGCCAGCACTGGACAGACAATGACAAGGTGGGAAGAGGATAAGGAATAGGTGAAGGTAAACTACAGAATTGAATAAAATTCTGGTGAAAAACAAAGTTACAGCAGTCAAAAACCTTAGTTTGCCCATGGGGCTGCGACAGGCGACAGACACCAGAGGCAAGGCTACAGGAGACTTTCACTGCAGAGGAAACTCTATCTGCCACCTGCCTGTTCCTGAACTGCTCCAACAATAGTGTCTCCACAATACAACTCTCCCTTTAATGGCACGGTGATGTAGCAGTGTTCAATTTAACATCACGTCCTTAAAATCGTTAGTTCTGCAGCTGCTTAAGAGAAAATGTGTTTTTTCCTGCCAGAGTGCAAACAGAGCAGTAATAAGCTGAGTGCAAAGAGAATAAAAAGCTAAATTAAAAGCTGAGTGCAGCTGATCATCTATTATTCAGATGCTCTGCACTACTGTGTAATTTAATTGGAACAGCTGATAAAGGGAAAAGGCTACAAGTGGTGCTGGACCATGAAGTGTGTATAAATCGCTCTGAGTGGGTGTGTGTGTGTGCATTTGTTGATCACAGTTGTTTGTGCGCAGGGGCTTGTCCTCGAGGACTGCATTAGGCTTCAGCTTTTAACTTCTCCAGACACTAACAACCGTCAGTCTGATGAGTCAGGTAGTGCAAATGCTGAGTGCCGTCCAACCGTGTATCACACCACAGTGGGAATAAGCTAATTGTAACTTCAACCTGAGGTGATTTTTTTTTTATTACTCTTGATATAGGAAGATAAAGTCTGATTTATGCTCCTTGTATTGCCAGCATGGCTGCAACCATGACTAGATTTGACTGCAGATTTTCCAACAACTTTTATCTGACTGCTGATAAAATCTCAAATTGACCATCATAACGTTATACGTTAATATACTGAAATTTAGATGGACTAAATTATGTCCAACAGCAAAAATCTACTCAGACAGGGGCTCTGTATTCTGATATCAATGTAGAATCTTGCAGATACTGATGCTTCGCCCAGACAGGTTTACAAGGCATCTATATAAAAAAGATGGAGGACGATGGATGGATGACACTTGCCCAAAAGTGAAGCCAAAACATCTTGATCGCCCCCTGGTGGCTGGCTCCAGCTCAGGTCATAAGGCCCGCCCCCTCCATGTTAGCAAATGGTACATGACCCAAACTAAAAATGCATAGTTAGGCTGCGTTCCAGGCAAGTTTCTGAGCCCGTAAGTCACCACTTCAAGTCACGACTCATGACTTCATATCGTTCCAGGCAAGTCACGCCAAACTCTGAAAGCAACATGGCGGACCGTGCAGGGTTTATGTTTGTTTATGATCACTTCTGTCACCAAAGGTGCCGGTTCCTTGCTCATTTGAGCGAAACGGAGCATAAGGTCACAGATGCTATTATACTTTTTATTTTACGTTATCTGTGTGTTTGGAAACGTATTTTGTATTGATTTATTCTTGCACTGGAAACCAGCTGTTAGAGTGGCTGCCAATAATGTGTTAACATTAGGGTTATTTTTTTGTCTATTTCTTAAGGTGTATCACCTGCATCAACACTGCATCCATGGGGCTGCCATTGTTGTTTAGAGGAGTAAGGTAATTGGTTTAGAGGGCTGTGTGATGTCAGAAAGCATAACTGGGAGTACATTGATCTGGTACAAGTTCACGGGTGGTAAGTTATGGGTTTGACTGCCGTTCCAGTGCACTTTCACGGGTAGAAGGTTGTAAAAAGTTACATGTTGCCTGGAACGCAGCATTAATATCAAATACATTTTTGCCAAAGATGGTTTCTGTCATTTTTGTAGTTCTTATGCTGTATGTGCTGTTTGTATAAGTGTTCATTTTTATTCACAAGTTCGATTTTAGGTGCTTATTTAATACTATAATAGGGAGTATAATAGGAATAGCACAGACTCTGGCTCCAAATGACGTCACCAGCACAAGATGGCAGCGGCTGAGTCTGGTATATTTTGGCTTCATTTCTGTACATTGGGGGAAAGTAAAACGTGTTGTCTTTCTTTCTACACAGTCTATAGTTTTCATGTACATGTCAGGCCAAACATACAAATTCTAAACAAACATTAATAGTATATTCCTTTTGCCTTCATATTTGTAGCATGTCTTATCAGATTTGTTTGTTTCCAAGTGTTAGAAACAAAACTAGCACATACTTTCTCTCAGTCCAACATTTTCATTAAAACAAAATAATTCAGGATTTGAGCTGAGGTGGACTTTTTTGGGAGTCCTGTCAAAAACAGCATGGAATTGATATTTAAAGATAAATGATATATTTATTTAAAAAAATCCTGCACAGCCTTATTTAATACAGCAAAATACTTTTATGATCACGTATTTCAACACAAGTTTGACAGCTGCTGTGGAGGAGAGCCACACCGTTTCATTTAAGACACACAGTTCAACTGATTCAGGCTCACCACACCACCACTTCCTGAGCACACAACAACATGCTGAGTGATCAGCCATCAGACTGTTAAAGCCGTGCAAACCTGTGGTGGTGCAGAGTGAAATTAACAAATGCTTGGTCCAATATGTGCAGCTACACTGAATGCTCCACCAATATTTGGAAATGTATGTTTGAGTTTGTGAAGCTTGGAAGAGGGTGTGACAGCTGAGCCGGTGCTGCAGTGGGTACATGGATTTAAAGGGCAAAAGTAAATAAATAACCCAGCTCCTGTGCATAGGCCATTTACTCCTCAACTACTCCAACAGTAAAATGGTGTCTTTATGGACTTTAAGGGTTGAGTTTCAGATTTTCTTCAGTTTAAACCAAGTGAGGAAAAGCTCTGTAGAAAGACTGACGCTGTTCAAAAAGAAAATCAATTAGCCCTCTCTTTAGAGATATGTAATTATACAATAGACTAGCTTTAATCAGCAGATTTTTTGTCCAGTTGCCACCAGTGATCTAAACCCACTGTAAGGTAAAATTCATTATTGGATCAAAACCACACAGTATCTGTATATTTCTTATCCTTTCCCCTCAGGCACCATTAGTATATCTAAGGTAGCGAATATCTGAAATTTCATGCTTCATCAGTTTATTGTAACAAGTGAACTGGGACCTCCCATGTTCAAGCTAAAAACACAGCTTCCTTGAGCTACATCAAAGGAGAAAAAGCAAACGGTGTAGTTTTGCTGCTCTGTTAAATCTAGCTGTTTTTTTTACTGCCATTATGGATCAAGATGTGGATCAGTGGAGCTTACGTCCTCTCTTTCAGGTTTCACGTTGCTTCAGACAGTGAGGCTGGTGATTTCAGGTCTGACATGCACAGCTGGGCGTGAAAAGGTTAAACGTGAACAATATGGCCCATTAGGGGACCAGAGTAGGAGGCTGCAGAGTCACCTGTGTGGCAATGACAGTGGAGCATGTGGATTTGTACTTCTGTCTCTGTGAGGTCTTTGTGAGGATAAATTTGAGTTTTAGACCTTGAGAGAGCACATTCTTGGGAAAGCAGGGGCACTGTGGTCAGGCCTGACTTTTTCAGAGGGTGGTTCGGAGGTTAAGACATGTTTTTAAGGTTTAGGTTATAATTAGGTTTAGGTTACATTTGGGGCAAGGCTTGGTGTTAGGCAAGCAGTAATTTTGGTCTGCAAAAATGAAATCAACTTGACTTTTATTTGCCCAAATTTTGAAATATCAGTCTGAGAAAAGTCCCTCACTCTGTGTAGTCCGCAGACCTCCCAAGAACTGCATTCTACTGAAAAATAGTTCCTACATGTGTTTTCTTAAAAAAGTGTTTTTAAAATGTATTTTGTCAGTGGACAAATTAAACCATGACAAATGATTTCAAATTCTGACATTGTGGACCTCCCCTTGGACAAAACTGAGACTGTGCCATTAAAAGTGTGATTTCTGTAAGTTTGAGAGGGAGAACAAATTCAAATTGTGGCAATTGGGCACCACCACCATAACCTACATGTCACAGCCGCGGCTGCGACAAATCAGCATACCAAAGTGCAACAACCAACTTCCTGTCCTATTCTTAAAACACCATCACAGCACCTGTCCCTTTCACCACACGCAGTATCTTCAGTATCCGTGAAAAAAACTAAATGTTGAAGAACTGGCCCTTTAATATTAGAATAAGATGCTGAGTAAGGTCAGGATGAGGGTTGAGTTTAGGCCACTGACTGTAAAAATAATGGAAGGAGCTACTGTCACGTCACCCATTGATTTGTGGACTCCTGTTTAAAAGCCCAGAGTTCAGCATTATGGCCGTCGCCATCATGGTTTTTTGGAAACGGAAGTGACCATATTTGGATGAGAGGCTGGCACTGACTGAGAAGCAGAGGACACTATCACCAGAAAACACCAGTCACTCAAGCAGTCCACCCTTACTTCTGCATTATTTTAAGCCTTAAAGGAGCAATAAGCGAAATTCATCATTTCTAGATTGAAGGAATTAAAAAATTGCTATGTGAAGAACTAGAGGTGTAATTTCATCTGGAGTATAGCATGACCTCACACACCCTCTCTCTGTGTTGATCTCCAGCCCATTGTTTACAAGCCGGTCCGGCTGCGCGTTCATGTACGTTCATGTGAATCAATTGCAATTAGCATTGTAAAATGTAGCCCGGCGGGCAGCCTGGCGGCCGTGTTTAGTTATTCCCCTGCCTACTTCAATGATGATGGTCCCTGTAATAAATGCAATATATTTGCTGAGATGGAGACGAGGCTCAGTGACTAGAAAAGCTGGTAGAAGCGCTCCATAGCTGCAAGCTACTCCAGTAGCCGTAGTAGCTCTAGTGCTAACTCTGGGAGCTAACACTAACATTCCTCTCTTCTCCGTGAGCCGTGAGCCCATGAGCCTCGTCTCACAGAGAAGAGCTGAAACGTTAGCATGGCAGCCGACTAGTGCTAACGCTAACGTCCCCACACTTAAGCAGGCTCCCGGAACGTTAGCATAGCAACCGACTAGTGCTAACGCTAACGTCCCCACGCTAGAGCTCGCCAGAGCTGAGAAGCAGACTCCCGGAACGTTAGCTTGGCAGCCGACTAGTGCTAACGCTAACGTCCCCACGCTAGAGCTCGCCGGAGCCAAGAAGCAGGCTCCCGGAACGTTAGCATGGCAGCCGACTAGTGCTAACGCTAACGTCCCCATGCTTCTCGGCTCCGACTCACTGACCCTGGCGGAGAAGTGTGGGGACGTTAGCACTAATCGGCTGCCATGCTAACGTTCCAACTCTTCTCCGTGAGACCGTGAGCCCGGCTCCCGGCTCAGTTTGAGTTGGAGCGTTAGCGTGGCAGCCGAGTAGTGCTAACGCTAACAGGAAAGCAGGGAAATAGCTAAACACACCAGAGACCGAGAGTGAGTGAGTGAAACACATCGCTAACTGCTTAACTAAGCCAAACTAAGTTGGCTGTTTAGGTTTTATTTCCTCGCCCCTGTGGCGAGTGAATCTGCCTGCAGTGAAAGCGGGGCTAACCGGTGCTTCCTCCTCATGCTCCACTTCACTCAGCTGCCAACACAGCCAGTACGCCTCGCTCTCCATTTGGATCAAACCGGAGCACCGAGCCCTGGTTTGTTATTCAGGTTAATGTGGGAAGAAGCAGCGGGTTTATCGGGCAGCTGAGTGAAGCTGAGTGAAGTGGAGCCTGCGGAAGAAACACCGGGACCGTCTGGATGTGATAGTCCGTGGAGATGCTGCGGTACTCGCCGGCACAGACGAGGCGTGGGTGTTGGAGAGCAGAGGTAGAGGGAGGAGTGGCTCATGACACACTTTGTTTTGCTCTACAGGCAGTGCACAACAGCAAACCTAGCTGTGAAACGATTTCACTTATTGCCCCTTTAATAAAACGTAAATGGGTGAGTTATATAAAAATCCATCCACCATACAGTTGTCATGAAGGGGGAAAGTAGCGAGAGAGACCAAACCGGGGTTTTTTTTTTTGGGTACCAGACTGTAAACATTTTTTTTTTTCTGTTAAGTTGGGCATTTTAATGGAGGTCTATAGAGATCGACTCGCTCCTTGAGCCAGCCCCAAGTGGCCTTTAAAGAACTGCAGTTTCCATGTTAGCATTTTTCAGCCTGCAGCATGTAGATGACAGTTAGCATTACGCTTCAGGGCTCAAGAACGCATTATGTCAATAAGGGTTCTCACAAGTATGGAAGTATACGCCTGTGTTTCTGGCTGCACATGTCAATGTTGAGAAACCACTTCAAAGCCCTGGCTCGGCGTCAAAATAGCCAAACACTCCCATGGTAAAATCACCCAACTTACAGACACACAATGATCAGAAACAGAAAAGCATCCAATGTGATACAGGAATGAAAGCAGCTATGCCAAAAACAGGGAGATCCTGACCATGAGAAACCATGTGGGAGGAGAGGCTATATTCACTGTAATGTGTACGAGTCATCCAGATGGTCCCCCGCCAGCCCCACAGCCACAGTGACTGATACTGTGTCATGTTGTTTTGTATACATTCTTTAAAGCACACATGTGGGACAGACGGAGAGCAGGGGGTTCAAATATGTTTAATACCATTTTTAAAAGGCGTGATGACAAAGACTTTATGAATCTCTGTACTTTTTTGCCTCTTTTAAAAGTCACACACACCTCATACAGTTTAGCACCTACACTCCAGACACTCTTATCTATGATTCATTATAAACTTCATGTTCACTTCCTGCACTACATTTGTTTTCCACATCCATACACTCCGATGAATAACTGCAAGAACCTGTCACATGCACTGATGATAGCTTCCAGTAATCTGACTTCATTCAGCATCCATTGCACAGCAGAATTTATGCCATCATTGCACAACTATCTACAGTAAATACTATCTGACAGCCGTGAGGCGCAGCAGGCATGATAAACATCTAAAACCTCCAGCACCAAAAACCGGACCGCGCCCGTCTCTTTCTCCCCCCACTGGAGAGCACATGCACAATTCCCAACGGGCCCGGGTCTAGGATTTTTCATCTCTGCCTCTCTCTAATTGGCCAGAGGTGGCGAGCTCAGGGTTATCCAGACATACTATTGGCTGAGGGTGGGAATGTAAATAGCTGGCATTCCCTCAGCTGTGGGATACAGACAGGAAACTGTGGCTCTGAATTTTAATAGACGCTGCGCTCGTGCTCTAATCCACACCCTGTTCACTTTTTCTCCCATTTTTCTTGCCTGGGACTCTGAGAAACTTTTGACAAAGCTCATCCTCAGATATCAGTGTTTTAGTGCAAGAAAAACTGTCATCTGCTTCTCATTAGAAACATCCCAGCTGTGACAAAGTGCACTGACATGTAAACATTTCAGTCCTTTCCTACCAGTTTCACCAGCCTGAATTTACATGAATTCACTGTTGTTGGAAAACAAAGGGAATTCGTGATCCCTTCTTGTGATCATTCTAATTTTTTTGGCACAAAAACCTCCATTGTCCTTAAGATGGAAATATTTAAAGAGCCCTCTGAGAGTGCTTTAAAGTGAACAATTCCAAAAGTCAGAGTGTTTACTCACCTTTCACCGCTTTATTTTTTAGCTTTGTTCTTTCTCCTAACTTTCTGCACTTTTTACACCACTCTACCCCACCTTCTACCTTCCTGATCACATGCCAGTGCCCTCCACAGGGCACAGCTCACCCCTCCTGGCATAGATCACTCCATTCAGGTCTTAAAATAGAAGAATAAAAGGCCCTGTATGTGTGTGTGTCAGTGCAAGATAAGGACAAAGCGAGCACAATGTACCATCATATAATCAAAGTGCAGCATTGTGTAACATTCCCTAGGTTATAATTGCACATTGCATCAGGGCTTACCTCCATGAGTTGTGCTACAGTGGGACGGGTCTCTGGGTTTTTGTCCAAAGCTGTCTTCAGGAAATCTTTAAATTCCTGTGACCTTGGGTGAACACAAGCAAACAGCATTAATCAAAAAATAAGAGGTATGACGAAAGGTGGGAGGGAAGGGAGGGAAGGGATGAAGGGATAGTTACAACATAACAAAACATTTGAGCAGAACATTTCCAGATATGTGATGACGGTACATGTGGATCATCTTTGTGCACAGCTGCGCTTTATAAAACAAAGCCTTCAACAAGAATGATGAGTGGGCTCCCCATCCCAAATGTCCTTTTCAGCACCTGATAACTTTACTTTTGCAGCACTGAATTTGCTGCAATGGAACATTCAGACTCATAAAATTGATAGGCAGAAAGTTATAGTTTGGCACTCGCTTAAGTCCTGAGTTGTTGCAGTGGTTTTGGAAAGGGCAAAATGAGCTGCAGGCAGGAAGGGGGAGGACAATGTGATACATCCAATGTCTACAATAAATTACAGGACACTGAGTGTGCAAAAATGTGGTGATAGAATAAATTAGATGACTCAGTGAAATTCAGACAGGAAGATAGAAGCCCCTGTCCACCTATCATAGTCTGTGCCGTAACTAATGAATCACAGATTATGCAAAACTAGGTTTTTATTTCAATTTACTATAATATTCTAGTTAACATATCCCTGCATTCTCTTCACAGGCTGCACATACTGTATGATATATTTACCAAGCAATGTACAACAGCTGAATTCAGATTCTTTCTAAAGCATCCTCACCATTTGTGTGGACAGTCCAGCGTGGGGGGATCTGACTTGGCGATCTTCAACAGCACTCTCATGGGGTTGAGCTCATGATGCGGGGGTTCAATCTGAGCAAGCTCGATCAGAGTGATTCCCAGGGACCAGACATCGGCCTTGTAGTCGTACGGAGCGTCCTTCATTGTCTCACACATCACCACCTCTGGGGCCATCCTGGGACAGAGACAAGAAAAGGTTTAGACATATTGTACATTAATATGATCATCCTTAAAATATGCTTCACAGGGATGGTCAAGCTGAAGCGTGCAGTTCTCTCAGTGCTTTTGCCACATGGTATACAATTATTTTTTTGTGTAAACGTTTGATTGTATGGAATGTGCTGTATGTAACCTGTGTGAGATATGGTTGGGGATAAAATGGACATGACCATGAAGAAGGTATGAAAAAGGGAAGCACACATGATATTTGTTTCCAGGAATATTTCCATCCAGTGATATTTTAAATGATCATCTGGGAATACTGAACTTCAGAGGCAACCTCTGTGTCTTGTAAGGTGCAAGTGTATGTAACAATGAATGGCTCCTAAATGGGGATGGGCAATATGGAGAAAATCAAATGTCACAATATTTTTGATCAAATATCTCAATAGCGATATTGTAGAGTTGAATAATGAATATTTACACAGTGAGGTTTTTGGATATAATGACTACGCTGTATTGCGTGGCGGCACAGTGATGCAGTGGTTAGCATTGTCGCCTCACAGCAAGAGGGTTCCTGGGCCGATCCCAAGGTGGGGGAGGCCTTCTGTGCGGAGTCTGCATGTTCTCCCTGAGTCGGTGTGGGTTTTCTCTGTGTGCTCCGGGTTCCCCCCACAGTTCAAAGACATGCAGGTGACTCTAAATGGCCATAAGTGTGAATTTGAGCGGGGTGAGAGGTGGGGTGCACCCCACCTCTCACCCAGCGTCAGCTGGGAGAGGCTCCAGCCCCTCCCCCGCCCCGACCCCCAACACGAGACGCAGCTACCGAAAATGACTGAATTTGCCGGAATGCAACCTTTGAAACCAGGAAAACACAACACCTACGATATTACAATGTCTGTAATCTAAGACGAGATCTAGCCTGATATCATGATATCAATATAATATTGATATGTTGCTCAGCCCTACTTTTACATAAGAAAAACGAAACAACTTGTGCCACTCAGCATCAAGTGACAGAGCTAAGAAATTACTCAACTAGTAGATTTTATCTATCATGTTGTAAAAATCTGTGGTTACCAAAACATTAGTCATATAGACGTTTATAATTCAGTCCCAACATGATTCAATAGTTTGATATCATAAAGATAAAGCTGCAGTATTTACAATACTTTTATCTGAGCAGGGGATAAGGAGCGTTTCTCCTCTCTCGTAATCACACTTTTGCAGATGTCAACATTAAGCACACTTGTCCAATCAGCACGTGTTTGCTGACAATCTGCAAAATGGCTCTCCAACCACAGAGCGCTTAGATTTACTCAAGCGCAAAGAAGCAAATGTTTGCTCCCCGTTTCTTGTTGACTTTGCTATCAGTGCAATAATAAGGAAAGGTATACACCAAAACTGTCTGCGATATTCTATTCAGGACTAATCAGTATTGTGCAAAATTAGGGCACAGCCATGTTTCCATTAAGCTGGGAAAGGTATACCTGATGGATGATAACCTGTTCTGGTCAATGGTTAACTGGCTGTAACATAGGTAATAACAGTATGGAGCAAGGTTCACTGGGGAGACTTCAAAGGGAGTCTTTCCAATTTGTTCAGGTACAGAGGGGAGAATCACAGTGTTGTGACAACAACATTAAAGCACTGAGTTGAGGTAATGGGTTGAGTGTGTGGATACACAACATCATGCTCTGTCAAGTGTTATAGAAGTGTTGTGGGCGGCAGGAAATATGTTCTCAACAAGCCATAACGCTGGCTTATTCAGCTCATATAGGGAGGGTTGATATGTTTACAGTACAGCTATTATAATATGTGGTACAAATCATTTTAATAGCTTGCAGAAAATGTTTCCAAGCAATGACCTGAACTGTTTTACACTGGATTTAGAGGATTCAGCATCAATGTGATGAAACACCTTTATCTGCCAGGCACTTAATTTATAGCATTAAGCAAAATAGACAGCTTTTTAAAAATATTTTATCCATCCTAAGCCCATGTATAGCTCTTTCCCTTAATGGTGCTCCTATGTAGGGTACAGTATTACTCACCAGTATGGCGTTCCAATGAAAGAATCTCTTCTTTGTAAGGTTTTGGTGTTTTTTGCAGATACGCCAAAGTCGGCTACAAGAATAAAGAGAGACAAAAAAAGAATGACGTGAGACAGATGAAAGAAGCTCCACAGAAGCACTTAAGAGGGAGGGACGCCAGTTCAAAAACTTCCATCCCTTTTTTTCTCTCCCTGGTAGTAGACAATAGTTTGTAGCTTGTAAAACTGTCATGACATTGAGACAAAAAGCAAAGCAATCGGTAAATTTATTGCAGTCCTGTTTCCCAAACAAGCTGCCCCCATTTCCTGACATGACCCTCAGATTACAGGGGTGTTGTTTTCACTTTGGCTCAACACGTGTTTTTTCTCTGCATGTAAGAATGTGTCGTGCTCAGGGTTGAGTGCTTGGCAGAGGCCTTTGCTCACAAGGCAGCAGGATGACTGCTTCAATTACAAACTGGCATGTTCTATTATGGGGACATAAGTGACTGTCTTGGTTTTGCAGACTACAATTCAAATATCTTTGAGCTCACAGTCAAAAATATAATGTTAGACTGCAGTCTTAACTTTCGCAGAAGGAATTTTTACTTCATACAAAAGGCAACGGATAGCACTACTGCTATTATTGTACACTGAATAACATGAATAAAGGATGGTAACACATTCTGGGTAAAAACATACCAAACGGAGTTTAAAGTGCAGACTGAGAGGTCAAATACACTTCAGTACATGCTGGCAAAGCTGCTGTAAAATCTGCAGTATCACTGAGTTTAACCTCCACGCCGTTCCCTAAAATAATCACCAAGGGTGTGTCTCTCAAGACGCAATTATTACACAAATATATATGCAAATATTTCTACCCTACATACCTAATGGTTCCCATAATGCACCACACCATCAGGAAACTAAACGAGTGGACAGTAGAAGATGTTTCAGCTGGGAATCTCTAAAAAATAAATAACCCTACCAAGTATTTGCCTGCTCTTTACTGATACTTGCCTCAATAAAGTTTTAATATTTTGTTTACTGGACAAGTATGATGGCTCTTAAAATTCTTAAACTGAACATGCCTCGAGATCAACAGTCACTTCAGAGTTTTATAAACAAGACAAAAGGTTTATGAGCCTTTTTTTTGCATGAAGACCATTTCATTTAATGCCATGTATCGTAGGTGGATAGGATGCATTTGGCTGACCTCAGAGATAGATAACTGCTGCCTTGTTTGAGTTAACATGTAGTTAGATAAGTTTGGAGACTGTAAATGAGTCAGTGTCATGACTTAATGAGTTTAAGGAGGCAACTCCCAGTGATTATATCTGACTGTGGTGTCTTAGGGAGGAGTGTAAGGCAATGGAAAAGGACTTGAGCACAGGTCCTGCTCAGTGAGCATGGTGGCTGACAAATGTGTCATTTGAATTTTAAAAAGATCAATAGATAAACTGTAATAAAAACACTGTACACTGATCTGTACACTTTTGTTTAAACTAAACAAAAGTGCAGCAAGTTCCACAAAGAATCAGCTCCCAAATATGAAGCTCTATGCAGCTTATAGTTACTCTCTATTTTTAGTTGTTGGTCATGGCTGAGTGCAAAATAACAGAGAGCCATTGAGAGTACAGAAAGTAAAACAACACACATGCAAAACAGACCCAGGTATTTTTGTTTTGTAGAAAGCCATACAGAGAGGAGGCAGCCATTTAAATCAGCACTTCCTTCACTGACGCTTACATAAAGCACATAAGGTCACTTTTTTCCCCTTTTCTGGAAATTTAATCCAAAACACACCAGCGAAAGGGTTGGATACACAACTTCAGCTGTGCAATGTGAAGAATGTGGAGAGCTCTTCAAAAACCAATAAATGAAAATATGCAAAACTTCGAAGAATGCAGTTTTCACCACACAATGCTCACTTATGACCCTCCTACAGCGCTGCAGGAGGAGTTCAGGGCCTCTGACTGTGTGTGTATGTTTGACAGCAGCATATGGCAGCGTATATGTAAGCCAAACAGCAGACCAGAGTTCCATAGGTAACCTGTAATGTGCAATGGGAATGTGTGAAGAATTACTTCCACTTGCATCATTTTGGCAGTGAGAGTTTTTTCTGTGAGTGATGGGACGTGAAGAGAGACTGATAACTCCTGGCTTTACAAATCTGATCAAAATCCAACCCACAAGTTTTAAATACATTTGAACCTTTTATCTTCTGTTACTCACTCTCGATCATGATCACACTGTATTGCATATTCCAGGCTTTGTAGACCTGCTTTCTAGGACAGCTAGAGACTAAACCCTCACCTAGTTTGATGTCCCCATCCAGCATGAGGAGGATGTTACCAGCCTTCAAGTCTCTGTGGATGATCTTCATGCTGTGGAGGTACTGCAGAGCTTCCAGCATCTGGCGACAGACCACCTTAATCTGCGGCTCCGTCAGCCCACGATCCAACTCTGATAAGGGCAGGAGAGACGGAGGCAGGAGACAGGAGATGGAGGGGTTAAGTACAGTGGTAAGGGAGAGGGTTTGAGAAAAAGAGCTAGTTTTCTCAACTCAGATTTTCCATTTGGCTGAGAGGGTTCAAAACCCATTATGCACACCTCGCAGATTCTATATTCAGTGTACATACAATCACGGCAAAACAAAGTCTTGAGGACGGATCTAGTGTTTGAACTCGGCGAGAGAAAACAGAATAATGTAAACCCTGTAATGATATCAATGAAGTCTCTCAGATAGTGTTGCTGGATAAGTAAGCCAAGATCAGAAAAGCTTTCACACATCCAACCTAGCCCGGCCCTGCAGACTTTATTCTACCGTGTCTGTGTTTAGTTAGCTGCAGTGGGGGTACAGACAGCTATGAGGATGTGGATTACCCAGTAATAACAGACCAGGGGGTTTCCCACACCAGAGGACTCCACTAGGTCTGACTGCTTTCGAGCACATCCAAGAGCGGTGAAGTTACGCATGTGATCATGTGTGTAGCAACAGCACTGTAATAAATGCTGATTTGTTATGTTTTTTCTATGTAAAATAAACATGCCGTGATTCTTTAATGCATGAGCTGCAACTTTAAAACAATAGCATGGATTGGCAGCACGTAATATGTCTCCACACTTCCTTGAAGTCACTGCTGAAGGGACAGGTGCAGTCGCAGCACCGCCGCAGGTGTGGAACTCAACTCCCGTGACAGGGAGGAAGGCGGAGTGCTTATGAAAACACACGGAAAGCAAAAACAGAGAGGCCTACCGAGCATTGTGGCATCCACAGCACCTCCGGGGCAGAACTCGATCATGATCTGGGGAATGATGGGGGAGGGGAGAAAGGGCGAGGTTAAACTTGACCCAGCATTATGAATACACATCGACAGCTGTAAACTCCTTTTTCATGGATTTACATGTACCAACAGAACAGATTATTTTTTAATCAGAAGTATATGCAAAAATAATACTTACTCAGTTATCACATGGGCGTCTTTAACATATTTTCTTGCACTTTTCTTCTCTATGTCAACTCATCACTTTCATATGCATGCAAACTCTTGACGTTTAAATACTGTTTCTGTTTTTGGTTCTCTGACTTGAAACATTTAGCAGTAATGGACCGTAAAAGTTTGGCACATTAGCTTGAGAGTAATTAGGAAAAATCTTAAAAGGAGTGTGGCAACAAAATTAGCTTAACTTAATTAATAACATACACTCCACTCCACCAATGATGAAGAGTGCAAGAGGTAAACACAAAGTGGTAATGCAACATTCACAGTCACTACTATTCACACTGTTTTGTCATCAGCCAAAGAAAGATTTAAAAAAATACTTTTTTGTTATTAGAAAAGCAAACCAAAGCAAAGTGTGGGGAAAAAAAGGAAAGGAGATGAAATGTTAATGTTGTGTCATTGCTACCTGCAGCACCCCCCCGCCTGACATCAGTCAAACACTCTTTGACATCTGTGGTGAAAGTGCTAGAATACACACACTTTGCAGAGTGGACAGCTGGATTGAGAGTGAAGTGTGTGGTAAACTGTCAGGCTGTAACTATACACACTTCCTGGGACACAGTGCCAAACAGATAATACCAGTTCAGCAGTGAAGTAAAAACACAGAGCAAGAAAGAGACAGCAGAGGAAAAAAAAGACTGAGAACACGCTCCCTAAATGGTGTCTTGTTGGCCAACAGCAACTTCCAACAATTTCATTTCCTATCCTTACATAGTCAGTCTCTCTCTGGCACACGCACGCACACGTCTGTCAGAAAACCCTCTGAATGTTTCATTCAAGTAGAAGTGGGACCAAAGAAAATAAAGACACTGAAGAAGTTTATGATGATCCCGTGCAGAGCAGTCGATCTCAATTTGTTCCTTCCAAATGGTCAAAGATCAACCCTAGGTGGTGTGCTGCATACCTGCTGTGTGATGTCATTCTTATTTAATCACCCTGTCCTGCTTGCTATGACAACACTGTCAAAGCATCAACCTGGCACTGGACAGGGTGTGGAGTTTCAGTCCAGACAAAGCCATACAGAGAATTATGAGTACAAAAAGGTGCAAACACCCCAGGTACAGATGAATAACAGAAACTACGTATGCCTCCTCACATACATAGATGCATAAACACCCACACACATTCTTGTACTTCTAACTTTGTGAGGTCACTGACATGATTCATTCCCCAGCCACAACTAAATGCCTGACCCTAACTCTACCCTAAACCTAAATCTAACCTGAACTCTTAAACCAAGTCTTGACCCTCAAACAGGCCTTTGAAAAAGTGAGGACCGGCCAAAAAGTCCTCACTTTGCAAAAACGTCCTCACTCTGTTGCTAAAATACTTTTTCTTTGGTCCTCACTGTGTAGCATGTACAAGTACATACATACACACATATTTCGAAGAAAACTCTAAGGAGGAATGTCAAGCCTGAAGTGCTACTCTCCAGGTGAAACAATGTCCTATTGTGAAGTACGGATTGACAAAGCTCATTAGTTTGGGTTTTGTCATGTGTTATCGAGGATGTTTCACTTCACCAAATGAAGACAGTGGAAAGACAGTCTGGCCTGTGTGTTACTCGCTGTTACTCTATCACAAAGCTCTGCCCTCAGTTGTTGACCTCTGTTTGTAAGACAAAGACATGACTTAAAGCCCCTACAAGGAACTTTCATTTTGAGTTGATTTTGGCAACCCTGTGGACAGAAGCGGTAGTGTTTTGCCAGAATGAAGCCTACATTTCCCATGAGCTCTAGCGTGTATTGTTGTAAAGACGCTTACCTGGCTCGCGCATGTGTTTGTTTTGGGGATGAATGAAACAACAAGATGGGAAAACTTTGCCCCCCCTCCTATCAGGGATCCCAGCTCACCTCTGCCGGCCCCAGCTCCACCTCTCCGGCGTAAGCGCCACCGCCGCCATGGTAAATGCAGCGGTCGGCTGGTAAGGCTGAAGACCTGTTTGGCGAGCACTTCCACGGCTTCTTGGACTGAGTATGGAGCGGTGCCTCGCCTCTTTATTTCTCGGCACTTGCTGGACCCTGTCGATGCCTGGCTGGTACCTGTCGTCGGCCCGGATGAGGTGTTTGTGACTGAGACGTGGCTGACTGTTGGTGAGTCCAGTGCTTTCACAGAACTTTTACCCGATGATTGCTGCAATTTTAACTCCCCGCGGACGTCGGGTCGAGGAGGAGGAATAGCGACTATTTATAAATGTAAGCAGCTAGGTAAGATGAAGTGTGCCGTCCTGGAAGCGACCTGGGGTGGACCTGGAGACAGTTTCCTAAAGGTAGGGATATACACTATATAGAAATAGCTTATCTTCACACCGATGGTCTCATTTGCTGTTGTAGGTCACGCACAGACATCAGCAGAAACGAGACTTTTGCATATCCACCTAAAAGTTCCTTGTAGCGGCTCTAAGTTCTATAGAAGCACCTGAAAACTTGGTTTAAAACTACTATACATCTGTAACATTGAATACTTGTGTCTGAATGAGAAACAACTGTAGTTACGAAAGACATGCTTCTCTGTTGCTAAATAATAAATGTTTAATGCTAGAGATGTGAGAGCTGGAGACTGTGTGTAGTTGGTGTGGATTCTGATTCTTATCTTAAGATCAGCGCTCACCTTGGCTCTATGTCATTGACAGCTACAAATCAAGCCAGAAATCTTGGTGTTATTATTGACTCAGACCTGAACTTCAACAGCCATTTAAAGTTTATTACTAAATCTGCCTATTACCACCTGAAAAACATAGCTAGAATTAAGGGGTTTCTGTCTAAACAAGACATGGAAAAACTTATTCATGCATTCATTTTTAGTAGGTTGTATTATTGCAATGGCATATTTACAGGCCTTAACAAAAAGTCAATCAGACAGCTGCAGCTGATTCAGAACGCTGCCGCCAGAGTCCTTACAAACACCAGGAAACTGGACCATATTACACCGGTCATTAAATTGCTACACTGGCTTCCTGTGAGTCAAAGAATAGATTTTAAAATCTTACTGCTGGTCTACAAAGCCCTGAATGGTCTCGGACCAAAATACATGCTTGATCTACTGGTTCCCTACGAAGCATCCCGACCCCTTAGATCATCTGGAACTGGTTTGTTGTTGTGTTCCAAGAACAAGAACCAAGCAAGGTGAGGCAGCATTCAGTTATTATGCTCCTCACCTGTGGTACAAACTTCCTGTAGATCTGAGGTCTGCTCAAACTGTCAGCTCCTTTAAATCAGGGCTAAAAACACTATTGTTTACTGAAGCGTACTCTTAGATTAAATACTTACCTGCTGTATTCTACTGCCCGTACTTTTTAACTACACACTGCTGATTTATGCCTTTTATTATTCTACTTCTTACTGCTCTTAGATGCAATGTACTGAGCCTGTTTTTATTTTATGTTACTGTATTTTATTATCACTATCATTCTCAGTTTCTATTTCCCTTTTTAATTGACTGTTTTTTATTGTTATAAATTGTGTCTTGTTGCTTTTAATGTCTCTGTAAAGCACTTTGAATTACCTTGTGTTGAATTGTGTTATACAAATAAATTTGCCTTGCCTTGCCTTGCCTTATGTTGTTAAATTTGAATTGGTTTAGAAATGCAGGTGGTGACATCACCTTTTTTTTCAACATAGCCACACCCACCTCAAACCAGCAAGAAGAGCACATTGAAAAAAAAAAATCAAGTCTTGTTCGAGATTGTATATGTCATTTGTTTATGTTCCAAAATTAAAATGAACATTGTTTTTTAGATTCTTGCCGAAATGATCAATTTGAGACAATTGTTTTCAACTATATCTCCATGCAGTGCTGAGGAAATGCTGATAAAATAATCTAGTTTTAAACCCAGTGGGAGGTTTATTACACATTTCAGTACAAACCATTTCCTTATTCCTGTTCACCGCCAACCAAACACACAATAGTTCTATTTCTCCCGTGTTTAAAAACCACCCACCTACATTAAATGATCTGTGCTTCGGTATGAACACACTGTACTGCCTGATTTGTTCTCCCTGCCTGAAAATTCCAGATCATGTGTTGTGCTGCAGTGAAGAATGTGCCCCAACTGGTCAAGCTACATGCAAAGCATACCTACTATGGGTTGAACACACATGCAGACACAAGCTCTACCGATTACACGCACGCAAGCACGCAAGCACGCAAGCAAGCAACGCACGCATGCACACACACACACACACACACACAGACGGAAGACCCAAAAATCAATCAGAGTGCCTCTCCTTTTCTTTTGAGTCAAGCTGAACCAAATTAGACACACTCTACAAAATCCAAAAAGCTTTCGAATAAACGGAGCAGGCATCGCTGACATTGCAGTGTTCCTGCGATTCACAGCTCTGTACTTTCACAGTGATTTCCCACCTCATTGTGTCAGAAGTCTGAAGGATGTAAAACGCTATTTGCCAAGAAACTGCAATACCGAATAAAGGAAGAAATATGAGCATATAAAACCTGAATCGCACGGACACACTGTTAAACTTTGTCAGTCTATGAACGTGACTAATGCTTCAGTGATCTGTGAGGTTGTGCCAACAAAGACGCGACATGCTGACTTCTATTGATTGGTTTCTAGTGTCATCAAAAAATCTCCAAGCAACCACAGCCGGTGGCATTATGTACACTTCACTGTATGTGCAAATAAATGATAACATTAAAAAAATACTGTCCTTGTCTCACTGTCTTAAAAAACACCAAGCAAGTGTCTCCTCCTTCACTGTCAAACTTATCTTGAAAAGAATTATAAACAGATTCTGGGAACACAAACGCACACAAAAATGAAATACTCATATGGATAAGCACCTTGCAAAATGTAAGTTTTACTGTCTAGCCCAGGGGTGTCAAGATGGGCCAGAACCGGCCTGCAAAAGAGTCTTATCTGGCCCACTAGATGAGTAGACTAAGAGGCGCTAGGTTTCAGGGGCGAGTTAAACAATGTGTTGCCTACTTCAGAGGTGAGAAGTAGATTCACTGGATGTGAAAAAAACTGAGACATACAGTTGAAACTGTACAGTTTTTCTTAAGGCTGTTCATCTGTTTCGGAAAAGGATGAACGTCTACAGAAAGTACTTGTAATTCTTTACGCAAAAAAGGAAAAATACTGAAGCTGATGGTACGTACAGTATAGGTTATTGTGCGATGGTTATAATGGTCCGGCCCATTTGAGATGAAATTGGGCTGTACGTGGCCCGTGAACTAAAATGAGTTTGACAACCCTGGTCTAACCTGTTACCTCCTCTGTAAGAGCTTATCAATCTATAGATACTGTCCATATTCTTCTTCTATTATGACCAAATTACCAAAACTTTGCTAAAAGCACCAACCTATTTTAACAGTATATCTACTTCAATAGACATTGCTCCTGGATCTCTGCTCTGATTCCCCCGAATGACCAAAAAATAACCCCTTTACTGTCTCACTTATCCCTAGTGGCACCTCGCCATGCAGGCAGTTTGGCGGGTTTTGCTCGGGTAATAAGATACAAGGCTCTAAGATTCCTGCTTCCATCTCAATATAATGGAGGCAGATGTTTATGGTGCTCAAGGCATATTAAATATACATTTAAAAAGTTGATAAACTAAATCTTGTCTTGTGTCACCATTACTCTGGCTGATGCAGTTTTTATTTTAGATTCTTTCCACTGGAGAAAGAGTCCCCAGGGCTTCTATTAGTATTTGGGTGGCGGCATAAATCTCAGGGAGGGTTATGTCAAAATAAAAAAGAGATACATGAGGATGTGTTGTTTTGTCATTTGGGTGAACAAACCCTTTAACCAGGCAGGCTCAACTATGCCTCTAAATAATGTGTGCGAGCTGTCCTCTGTGTTTATTGTATCTCTTTTTCATCTGTTTAACTGTTGTCCTCCCTCCTCTCCTTCTCTCCCTCACTCTGTTCGTTCTTCTCAGTGTGCTGATGTCAGCATTCCCATCCCCATGTTAAAGGCCTTCTTTTTCTCACGCTGTGGGCTTCGCTGCCCTTCTAGCCTCAAGACCAGATTGTTCCTGAAACGGGAACAAACAGCCCTTCTCTCACTGTCTGTCCCTCTCTTTCTTCCTTCCTCTATCCTTCCCTTACTCAGTAGAAAGCAGAACGGGTGGGTCGGCACTGGAATGCATCACTTCACCCCTGCCCAGTCCACCCAGCCGGAGGTTACTGAGGCCTGACCGCCAACCACTGGGCTAATTGTTGAGATCCTGAGGCTAGCACACAGACTCATGAGGGACAGAGCTTGCTCACTTTGTCATGCTGTATATAATTATTCTACTGCCGGTCGGACGCTCAGATGTCCATCCTGACTGTAAGTTATACTAACCCAGAAAAGTTGGCTGCTCTGAAAATACAGACTGCATAACAGTTTACGAAGGGATTGAGATGATTATGTGTGTGATTTAAAAGAAAGAAAACAAAGGTATCTGAGCACAGCTTGGAAGTGAGATGTTAAAAACAGTTGACACTCTGTAGACACACACACACACACACACACACGGGAAGCATGTGGTTTAAATGCTGCAGGAAGGGATGTTTGTACATTTGACTTATCAGCACAAACTAACAGTCTCCCAGTCGAGCTTTGACTGATGAGGACGTTCACCTTCCACACACAGGAATTCTAGTTATGGCCAACACATCCATGACTAGCTCTGCTCTTGGGCTGTGGCATAGCCATATGTGTGTATACATGTGTGTGCAGAGTAAAGGTTTGAGTTGTGCTGGACACAAGAATTTTAACATAATACTTACAATACTTTCGATTTTCATGAAATCCACCCCATTTTTGAAACTATTCATGGCCTGCATTTTTCTGCAATAGCCATTCAATGTTAGGTCCAGAAACTTTCTGTCTTTATAGTAGTTCTCTTTGGTCTCTGTGTCTTTGGCTTCAAATTAAAAGCATTCCCTTTGGACTGTGAAGCAGTCACAGGAAACTATTCGGGATCATTTAAACAAACAAGGCCATTGTCATTTTTGGCATGAAAGAAGTGGATGGAAGAAGAAAGAGAAGCCACAGACACAAGGGGTGGGAACCATTAGAGGATCCACGATACGATATCATCACGATACTTACGTCAACATACAATATTACTCTGATTTTAAATGTGCTGCAATATGCTGAGTACTGCCATAAAATATATTGCGATTTATTGCCTTTTTTCAACTATAAATTATGTCCCCAAAGGAAATCTTTGTCAACGTCTGTATAATCTAATTAGATAAAGTTTTCAGTCAGTTCATCTCACTTCAGCCATGTTTGCAGCAGCAAAATATATCTAGTGGGCTGAAAAAGCAATTGATTATGTTATTCTAGAAGGCTATCTACAGCTCAATTTGTATTTGTAAAATTAATAATTTATATAATAATGAAAAATACGATAAGAAAAGTAGATTGCCAATACAATCGTCACACAAAAATATCATGATGCTATACTGTATTGATATTTTTCCCCTACCCCTATAAGACACTTCCACCTCTCAGCAACATAACCAACTTTACTGTGCCCTGACTACTTGCTTGTGCACGGCATCAGATCAGATGATGGTTGCAGCTATTATTGACTGACTTCTTTATTAATACAATGTGAGTTTGTTTAGCTGCGCTGTAACCAGATACAACAGTGTTCTTCGTCTGTTGTATTTCTGACAAAGTTGCAGCTTAATAAGTGTTTGCTGTGGTAGTAAACCACACTTGCTATTAACATGGTTACCACAGGTGTTGCCCAATCAACCAGGATTGAAATCTTATAGATTTCAAATTTTACAATATACATAAGGATTACTATTGTTCTTTTAAAGAGACAACAGAAAGCATCTTTTCCTAAATATATCATTATGAAAATAATGTGGGTTGCACAGGGTAGTGTCCACAGTAAAATCAGACTATCAGCATTTACATAGTTTACCTAGCGGCTTTGCAATCTTTGCAATAAGTCTCTGCCACCGGTGCCGAAATTTTGCCGAAAGAATCTGCTTGACGGCAGGAAACGCGTCATGTATTGTGAAACTGGTCGGTCAGGCAATCAGGGACTGGAGCCGGTCCTTATGAGGAGTTGGGCATGAGATAGTTGAGTCACGAACACAATGGCAGACGGACAAAGTGTGGAGATAAGTGAAAAACGGCCTAGCAAAAGAAAAGGAGCTCCTCTCTGTGTGAGGAGGCAAAGAAGAGCAAAAAGGAGAGTGATAAAAGAAGAGGAAAAACAAGAGTAAACCTCAGTCAGGCGTTCAAGAGATGGAGGGAGCACTGTGACCAAAGGGGCTTCAAAAACGATGTCCAGCTAGCTTTCTTTCTAATGGATCAGTAAGTAACACGGCTAAATGTTAGCTAGACCAGAGAGGACTGTACTGTACTGGCTGCTAGTTCATTCCTAGCTGGCCGGCATCGCAAATCGCCGCAACCAGGAAGCGGGTAGCGAGTGCTGGTCGGCTGACATCCTCGTTGCCATTCTACGGCAGCCCGAGCAACACCGCTGGCACTAGGTGGCGCCATGCTAAAAAAACGAATCCTATCTGTTGCCTCTTTAACTGAGGAGAGGAGAGCAACTGGAGAAGAAACCAACCATTAAATCTAAACTCTTTTCTTACATTGATAATAATATCACAAGTCGAGGGGTAAAAAAAACCCTAACATAACTATCTTTAGTCTTAACCGCATCTTGTAATTCCTCAGATATTCAAGGTCGTGCCCCAGCATGAGGTCACTATTATTTTTCTTGGCCAGATAGAGTGGGAGATTACAGAGGGAGTTTAACACTTGACCCAGTGGGAGAGTGTGGAGAGGGAAAATAAATCGGCAGCAGAAAACGCTGAACTGAAATTGATCTTCATTCTTGCAGTAACATCGGGGTGAGGATTGGGTCATTTCTGATGCATTATGTCACCCAGAGGGGTGGGGGCGGGTGGGTTGTCTGTCATCCTCATTTAGGCAATCTACTTTTCTTATCTTTATTTTTCACGAGAGCTTTCATATGTAGGAGAAATATACTCTGGATGAGATACTGTTGCAATAGAATAACAAGGCAGTCACAGGCTGAAATGAAACATCCCACGAGCCTGCCAACATACATGGTGAAAAGGTCTGTTTTTCCACTTCCCCGCTGATTGCTCAGTTTTGCATGGAATTGCAAAGAAACTTGATGGACGGACACAGAAACTCCTCAATATAGTGGAAAGAGTACATCTTGTGAGAAAGGATGATAGATTTTGATACACTTTGGTACATTATGCACCAGTGTAATAAAACAGCAGCCTTGACCACAGTGTTTCCACACAGCAGCATACTATCTGTTTTAGCACAATTCCTTCTAGGGCTGGGCAGTATGACAAAATTTTCATATCACGGTTTTAAGAAAAACTCATATCGGTTTCATGGTATTTCGCTCAGGTTCGGCCAACTTGACATGCTGCTGTGTTGTGCTATGGCCTATTCAAGTGCCGGAATTTGTCATTTACCTGACAACGCCTGAACGCAACACACGCTCCGCTCCATTCATTTGGGCTCCACTGACTGCGTACGGAAGCGACACGTAGAGAAGCCAGCGGGGTTGTTTACCGTTTGCCGAGCCGAGAGGCTGCATGTAGGCTGCATGAAATGTTAAAGCATTTTCCACCTAAGTTATTACATATATTTGAGTTATCTACAAGTTTACTGTACTGTTTGTCATCTACTCGCTTTCAAATGTCTGCCACAGACATTTACACAATGTCACGGATAAACATGGGTAAATGCATGGAAAAAAATCATCACATAGGCTATCACCTCTGATAATGGTTTATTCATTTAAAAACACATTGTGCTCGTTTAGCACACTATTTCATGTAGTTTTTATCTGCTGGAGGGTCGCGTAGGGGAGCGTAGCGCGACAAAAATAGAAGAGCCGCGTAAAATAGAGAGTTGTTGCGCGACAGACGGGGGTTGTCGCGCAGCTCCCGTTGCCGGTGGAGCCGCTGATTAACAGGGGGCGCACTGCTACGGGCCTCGCGCTGCAGACGTGTCGCGCCGCTGACGTGCCCGGTGGAGCCCGGCCGTAACTGTCTCGGACTCGGGACGGGTCGTCTTCGGTCAGGAAAATGCGGCCCGAGCCGTGCTCTAGTGTGCTCACCTGTGTGTGTGCGTTTTGTTTGTGTGTGTGTGTGTCTGGGTGCGTGCGCATCGGGGCGAAACTACAGAGGGCAGAGGAGATTTGTAAACGGCGGTGCGCCGCTGCTAGTTGCATATAGGGGAAACACTGCTCTTTTTGGTATGAGTTCTTCTGGGTCATCGTGTACAGTTGCTTTGCTTTCAGGACTCTCTCTCCGGCAGCCATTCTCGCCTCTAAACTTTTCTATGCTCTCACTCTCACCAGAGATACTGGATGAAGCGAGATACCCAACTCAGCTCACTTCCTGATTCAGTGACGTCAGCGCCACGCCCCCGTAGGAGACTTGCAGCAGCTCTGAATGTATTGTCGTCAATGAGGAAAATGAACGTGATCACAATTTATGGTCAATTCTTTCGCCCAGTAGTCACTAAAGTAAATATTGGGTTCATTTTCCACAAGCCACACATCTTACCAACATTCTGACACTAAAGCTGCATTTTTCATCCGCACAGATCAAGAGAAAGTTAACTTTGTTTGAGCCCTGTCCGTCTCAGAAAACAAGTTCTCGCGAGATCTCGTGATCTTGATAAACAGGCGGTAAAATCACAGTTAGTTTACAAACAGTTATTTACCGCTAGTAATAAATAAAAAATGCCCAAGCTTTGTGCAGCAATAGGCTGCAATAATAGGAAGAATGTATTTTCATTCCACCTGCTTCTCGATCCACATACACAGACATCCACAGAGCCTCTGTTCAACACGGTGGTGGGGAGGGGGGGGGTTGAGGGAGAACAGGCTCTGATTGGAGGGAGAGCTAACCACGCCCACTTAGGAGACAGGAAGAGTAACCGTTTTCTTAACATTGGATAAGCCTACAGTTGGGTATCTCCCTTCATCCAATATCTCTGCTCTCACCCGCTCAAGCGTGCCTGTGGTGTGCAGCGGTGAAATGGGTCCCCGCTGAAACACCGCCGCGCACATTCCGGATGTTGTTTGGGCTATTCACCGGTATTGCGGTATATGAAAAATTCATATCATAATGAAAATAACTGCCGGTTTTCGGTACAAACCGGTATACCGCCCAGCCCTAATTCCTTCTGAACTCAGCTTATCAATGTTTTTTTTCTTTGCCTAGTTTAAGTGCCACAATGAGCAAAATGTGTGAAGGTGAGCAGTAAAGGCGAGATGAAAAAAAATAGAGAGAAGGGTTAAAAAGTTTGTGGTTTGCACTCAAAGCTGGTCGTCCTAACCAGCTTCCCGTGTTACCTACCCACAGTTTGTTGTCATGGTAAAATGCATCGAGCAGCTTGACAATGTAGCGGTGATCACATTTAGCCAGGATGTCAATCTCAACCATGTAGTCCTCTAGCTCCTCCTCGCATTTCGTCTCGATCACTTTGGCTGCAGCCAGAACTCCCGTCTCCTTGTTCCTGGCCTGAAGAGACAGAGAAGCACAACATTACATTCAACATGCATGAGTTATGGCATTAGACCTGATTTTTTTATTATTTCATAGACTTAAAATATGTATACAGTAAAATACGTATACAGTATGGGACAATATATGTCTTTATAATGGATAGCAATAAAAAAACAAACAAAAAAAACAACAACCACACAATAAAGGTGATCGTGGTGAATTTCCATTATTTTTTCCATTAATCAGACAGCTAAGATAGATAGGAAATATCTGAGAAAGGGGGGGGGGGGGGGTGACATGTAGGAAAGGGCCACGGACTGGAATCGACCCCAGGCTGCCCCCCAAGAAGCCCTTTTGACACAGATCACGCTACAGGCCCGCTACAAAGTCTCCTCTTCACGCTGCCGTTGCATTTTTCACACAGAGTCTAACAACACTGACATAATGCTACTCCAGTGTGTGATTTTAGATAACATGCCAGCATCCCAGACGCAAAAAAGGCGTGACATTTAACACAACAGCTTTGGCCTCTAGTGTGACATATAATACACCCGTCTGCAGCACTTTTTAACCAATGACAATGGCGTAACATGGCAAAAACAATCATTTACCATCCCTGTTATATGGTGGATGATATTGCCCTCAGAGGGTAAGGAGGACCCAGACCCCATTGTCTCCCCCATTTGCGGACATTTTCAGCCACCGTTCTTCTTTGAGTTAGCTTCTAATTGCTGCTAGCTGCTTTTTTAAGTCTCTCCATATATATCAAACGTTGTCAAAACGTCACAGCTGTCCTGTCCTGCCAGCTGTCCCTTTTACACAAACGTTCACATGGTGCTGTTACTACCTCCACTACCGGCTTTTGGGCAAAACCCGCTATTGCACCTTTTATAAAGAACAGCAATTCAGAATAACGGCCCAAAACTCCCGTCTAGAACGGTCAGTGTAAAAGGGGCCATAGAGACTGCTGGGAAATCAACAATAAAGGAGACTCTGCAAAACCAGGCTGCATGTGCATCAAGCTCAAAAAACAAATGATATTTCGATCAGAAGCTATGATGACATTTCAAATAATTGAAAAGCCTGGCATTTTGAGATGATCTGATTCACCCTAAAAAAAGATCTGTATCCTATCTGTGATGCAGTAAGAATATTTGTCTCTTAAAAAACAATCTAAGATAAAGGTAAGTAAATTTTGATGATTATTGGGATAATGTTGTAAATCTCAAAAACTTTGGCCAGGACAATGATGATGTGAAATTTTCATATTGTCCCATGTCCAAATAAAAATCCTAAAAATAAAATCCAAACATCCAGCTTCTCGCACGTGTATCACTCTGCCAGCTGGACTCTTCATCCTCAGTTGAAGCCAAAGGGAATCCAAAACATCAAGAAACGTGGGACCGTTAAAATATTGACTAACATTTAGAGACAAAACAGGAAAGGGAACTCCACACCCTCCCTGAGCAATTGGGGGAAAAAAAGAGGAACCACAAAAGCCATGAAGTGGTGAGTGTGACTAAACTAAGACACACAGATAGACATTCAGTCCTTGTAATCCTGAGCGATAAAGCGAAGAGAACGTAAACATGAGCATATTATTCAGTGCCTTTCTGGAAAGCATCAAAACACCCAAACCATAGGGTGACTCAGAGTGAGGCACAAGGCGCCAAACACATGATGTTCTTCCTTGTGTGAGAGAGAATGTTGTGAATGCTGACTGATGGGATTTTGTGGGTTAACACGACATTAATGTGCGCATGCAAGAAGAACCACACGTTCAGTGGCGTAATCGCAAGAGCACGGGCGGCAACAAGCCATGACTGAAAATAGAGTCCAAAACAGAGGTGGTGATTCACGCTGCATGATTGTTAGAAACCTCCAACGATGACAGATCACAGGAAGTGACTGAAGACAATTCCACATTTAAACCTCTATAGCAAAAGAAGCTGGAGATACCTGAAGGATAAGGAAGCAGATAGGAACTTAACTGAGTGAATGAAAGTTGGTGCATGAACAAGAAAATAAATCTGGACAGTGAAATGTCATGGTAAGACATGGAGGCCACATGCCCACCCAGTGACCTGTAGAAACACGTTAGACTAAACAGCCCAGTGGGGGTCTGATGCCTCCACGCTTCTACAGGGGCTGTGGGAAAACATCTGAATAAACAGATCCGGCTAACAGCAACACACACACACTCTTTAACTTATCCCGCCTCGCAGTGGCTATGTGTGTTTGTCAAACAGAGTTCCAGAGAAGCCGAACTGCCCCCACGCCAGGGTAACCCACAGTGAGTCAACAGGACGTCTCCTCCTGCCATCAAGCCATCAGTCAGTCTGTTAACAAGCCACGACAGTAAACACAGAGGCACCAGACACTTTCACTTCTCTGCTAACATCTCAGCTCTCTGCTATCAGCTGCCCTCCTGCACATACACTGTCAGCCACGACAAACTCTGTGCCTGGTCTCTGATTTCCAGTAGAAGTGGCTGCAGACCTGCTGGTGCTGTATATGCACCTTTGTTTGTTGGCGTTCTGCGTTATACGTCAAAGAAAAAGCTCTTTATATGATTCAAATGCATCTTTCGGGGACATTTAATAAACAATAATGCCTTGTTTAAGTCATGCTCACAATGTAGACTACAACTTCTATTGCAACAGGACAAGGCTGCCATGTTATCAGTCCCCGTCTACTGTCTGCCCATCTCACCATGTCCTCCTCTTGTCTCTCATGCTGTGTCAGATCTACAGACTAACAGAACAATGGCTGACTGACTGTGTGTCTGAACAAGTAGTGGTATTGTAATGTTGTGTCTGGGGGTTTACATCACCATACATGCATTTTCCAGTGGAACACTGGTCTCACAGAAAAGATATGAGATATGAATGTCTGCCACGACATCACAACATGTCTGCACGTTTTCTGCACGTGTACAAGTGATTAGATGATATCAACTTTGTCATGTTCACAAATATGAACAGAGTCTTAACTTTTCAGTGGCCAACACCCTGCCCCAGCTTCACAAGGGCATTCACACACACACACACGCACGCACACACACACCTTTACATCTCAGTGGGGACAAAGTTCAGGAATGCACCCCCGGCCCTCAGATGGTTGGGGGAGTGGACAGAAAGGGCAGGCTGAGAGACCTGAGCTGCATGCATTTATGTTGTGCTTTTCTGCATGGTGCGGGGGAATGCATTACGTCAAGGGCCCTCAAGTGTAGTATGCAAACACGCATGTTTGTTTATGTGTGCACCCTACCAAGTGTATACAGTGCACAGGGAGGAAATTGCACTGAAACGCCTCATTGTGTCTCACATGAGACCTCCTGACATCCTACGAGTTAGTGTGACATCAATGCACAAGTGTGTGTATATGTTTGTGAGTGCTTCAGTATGTACACACGAGTTAATTTCTTCAACACTTTCCGCCATGTTGTTATGGTTTGTTCGGAGTATGCTGACCTTACATCACATCCTGACATAGAATCTCTGCCGGTCATGTGCGTAATGTCTCGCAATATGTTGCGTTCATGTCTAGACAACCTAAGGTTAGAAAGAACACTGGATACGCAAATGCAGAATGACAAGAAAGTTTAACAATACATGAGGAATAATGTGTTTAGTGCTTTTAACATACTAGGATGCAAAAAAAAAACACTTTTACAAGTGTTACTGCCAAACAGCCTGTCTGAATAAAGCTGAAATTGTGCTTCGCTGTGTCTGAGAACTGAGAGCTCTTTGAAGCATAAAAGGGTCTCAAATCTAACTTCAGGTCAGAGAGGCTCAGAGAGAAACTGAAACGCACCATCACACATTTAAAAAAGTAGACAACACTGTGTAAAGCTGCGAGTCAAGCATGTTAATAGGTTATACAAGTGTAATCTGGAGTTTAAAGGTACACTAGGCAGAATTTTCCTTAAAAACTGTGAAGTAATCACTGTCAGCCATCACTTATAACCCACCAGAAGTGTGTGGCGGTGTATTCATCTGCAAGGACCCTGCTCTCTGCCTGTATTTTCTTATTAGGGTCCGGGTAGCTAAGCTGCCAGGACACTATTGTAATGCTAGGTATTCTTCTTCTTTCTTCTTCCAAGGAAATCATACTTCCCATGGGTGAAAACTCAAACTGTGCACAAAGGTCCAGTCTCATGCCAGATATCCTCGGCTGTAAACTCAAGCCAATAGTCCTGATGGTGGCGCTACAGCAAGCGTCTAAAATTCAAAACTTTGAAAATTCATAACAAATGAACCATACGTGCTACAACTTCACAACTTTCATCAAACTGTAGCCCCAATACTGAAGAAAATTTTGTACATTACATTGTAACCTATTAAAAATTATGAAGTTCATCACTCCGTTTTTTTTTTTTCAAAAACTGTAAAACTTCTTAAACCTATCTCCTCCCACAATTTTTGCTCAATTGACACCAAACTTGCTACAGAGCAGCTTCAGACTGTCCTACAAAAACTAAAACTTTCTCCGATTTTTGATTTATCATAAATTGAGCCTACAGTGCATCAAAATGTTTGACTGTAAACGGTACTGTAAACATATACATGCAAATTCTTGCTAAATAAATCTTCAATGTTCATGAAAAAAATGACAAAATTCTAGAGTCATGGTAGATGATGTGTGGCAAATTTCAGAATTTTATCTCAAAAACTGAATTTTTGACAGCATTTTGAATTTTGCTCTACTGTGAACAATTGGAGTCAATGTAAAAATGGCAAATTTAAACATCAGTTTTTCACTTATGGAGCAAATCAATCATTGTTACAAACAAATTACCAACATCTCCATGCTGTCTAGATGCAATATATGTGTATTTTCAGAGGTTTGAAATCTGCTTTTCCATGCATGGACGGCTGCTAAACCTGTACGTCTGGCTTAGTCAGTTTGTGAAGCTACACATGAATTGTCACTGACTAATTAGCTCAGTGAGATAGAAATTGATCTCTTAGTCTCAGAGGTTGTGAGTTCAAGCCTCAGCTGATGCAAAAGGCAGATTGTGTTGCTAAATTCTTAAATGTCTTCCATTCTTCTGCTTGTTGCTCAGAATTGCCTAAAAATGCCTGGACCCGACCCATCGCTGCGCAGTACCTATAATTTTCTTCTTGTTTTGCCATGTTGAGGAAAGGTAGCCCATAAACAGCAGGCATCCAAGAGGAGGCTACCAAAACGGCAGATACAATGCCGAAAAAATACAAACACAGCGAAGCAAACCACACCCGACAAAGCTTTTTCCAAAACAAGAGTGAATCTGGGGTTGGCTTTGACTTTTGCTAGTGAGCACTGAAGTAGAGGATAGGGAGGAAGAGCAATACATTGTTGGCCTGTTTCCTGTTTGACAGGTAGTGCAGTGGTTAGCTTAGTTAGCTTGCTAATGTTTTGGCTTTTACAACAAATGAAACGTTCCTACATTAGTATAGTAGCTTGCCGTGTACGTACAAGCAGTGCTGGGAGGAGGGGCCAAATTTGAATGTTGTGTTGACCAATAGACACAGATTATTCCTGCATAGTGTAGACTTTAAAATGGAAACCAAAAAAGCAAATGTCATATAAGTAAAAAAGAGAAGTCTCAGTGGACCTCAGGGCGCATTTGCCCATATGCAGCCCACAGAAGCATATTCTTGCTTCACAGAGATGGCACCACTTGTTTCCAGTTGGCCCAGGAGGAAGCAGTGGCAATCTCCAGATCCACGATACGATATTATCACAATACTTAAGTCATGATACAATATTACTGCAATCTTAAATATGTTACAATATGCTGAGTATTGCGATATATTGTGATGTATTACCTTTTTAGTCTGTTCATCTCACTTTAGCCCACCTACATCATTCTTAATTTGTCTACATGTGACAAAATAATGTGACAACAAAACAAAAGTAAACAGCACACAGAAGCGCCAGATGTCAGTGAGTTGAAAAGGAAACACTGTAGAATGAAACATAATAACAGTGTATAACCACATCACCAACAAAGTAAGAATACAGTTAACTACTGCTGTAGTTAACTACCGCCCCAGGAGAAAACAATGCTTCACTGCTTCCTCACTCTCTCTACCTCTCCTCCAGAGGACAACAACAGTCTTTGGCTTTGTTTGGGGTCTGGTTTCCACGGAGACCAGAGGGACTCGCTTCTGCTCCGTCTCGCAGCTCGTCTCACTAGATCTCTGCCTGGCCGTTTTTCCTGTTCATTAGTGACTTGCCTTTCATGTAGGTTAAGTGCAAAAGGATTACTTAGAGGACCCAACCTGGCAGAGAAACAGGAACGCTCACACTCTTGAACAAACTGCTTAAAAGGGCTAAAAAAAGTGCTACTGTACATTCATCGGTACAAGTCCTTTCCTGATGTGGCTTTAGTAAATGACTCGATATGATATCTTATGAGAACACGTGCTAGCTGTGATACAGACCACTGGGAGCTGGGTACATAAACAGCTGACAATTACAGCAAATACCAAAATTTATCTTGCAGAGTAAAAGTACATCTAAATAAACACAAACGAGTTATAGTTCTAGGGCCTAAATGACAATAAAGACCATCCGTAATGTGCATTTCACTGCAATTTAGATGAAAAATTAAGGAAACTGGAGAGTTTAATACCCAACACACTTTCCGTTTTTGTGCATCTGTTTCCCATTTTTTTCTATTTCCATGTTATTTTTCTATAAATCAGATGCTTTTTCATCCATCTATCTGAATATGATCTAAAAAATGTTCCATCTTGTTTTTCCCTTTTTAAGCCTTTTACAAGCAAGCATGCATTTGTAAATATCACTGCAAGCAATTGGATAACACAACGACCAATCAGAACAATACACGGGGTGATGTATCCAGAGCTTAGCTACCAGCAGAGCTAACTGGTAGATTAGACTCTCTGGTCGGCAAAACAGCAAAAACGTCCTTCTTGCAAAGGAAAGATTTGAGCGCCGTCTTCTGTTCCTCTTTTAGAGAAAAAGCCAACTCTAACTCGTTCATTGTAGCGGCCAAAGCCGTTTCAAACAACTGGTGTTCATCCGTAGCCATCTTGCAATGTTTACTGACTGATTCTGGACTTCGTCGTTGCAGCGCTGTCGTCATCTGTTTAGCTCGCCTCTGGCCCGCCTATATCAGATACACTGATGTGATTGGTGGAGCTCGGCTCCAAGGGCATGGGTAATGAGCATCATTACTGATTGCCAGAGTGACTCGCTGAGCAAATTCAAATTGTGCTCTCGCGAGAACTCTGGATTTCCAGGGTAGAACATTCGTGCAAGGTTTAAAAAATTGAATGGACCAGGGGCATGCAAAAATAAAAGTTTGACCAATGAAATCCTTTGTTCCAACTCACGTCATACCTCCAGGTCATAGCTAGCTTGCTGCCGATTTGGGGGAACGTTTTATGAATTTGGTTTCTCAACACCCAATATTGTATGACAAAAACGATGACGACAACATCACCAAGGACAATATATGGCGTGAGATCACCCAGCAGCTGGGATATGAGGCCACAGCAGCTAGCATTAGCATCAATTTCAGAGTCCGTTTAGTTTATGTTGTGTGTAGTTAATGTTGGAAATTGTTTGTTTATTGTTTATTTGGGTCCCCATTATGTGTTACCAAGGCAACAGCTACTCCTCATGGGGTCCATGACATTCTCAAAATCGAACACAGCCATGTGGATAATTTGCACCGGACTGTGCATCGTTGTCCTGCAAAAAATCTGCAAGCAAATTTTTCGTAATCCCACATCGCACTGGTGAGAGACAACTTTTCCTGCGGCATATGTCCAGCACACCTCTCTACCCTCCTGCCTCATCATTCACTGTCAGCCACGCTGCACATCTTTTGTCTCCCTCACCAAATTTGTCTGTCATCCCAGCCTGTATATCTCCCCCCATCTGTCATGTGCATGTATCCATCTGTTTTCAGTAACAGTCCATCTGAAGGCCACAATCCATGACCGAGAAGCGCACCGGCTGCTGCTCAAGAAGAGCTTTAGAAAAAGCAGATGTTACTGACCCACGTGTTTGCGTACAAACACACTGTATGTTCTGGCTCTGACTAAGTAAACACACACACAAAAGCACACTCTCCCAGTCTCACATGTGCGTGTGTCATTTGGTATTCAGGTACACAGAGTCTTTTCAAAATGAATCAAGCTGGAAATAATAATGTTTAATACTGTGTCTGTGTTGACTGAGGCATTAATGATTACAGTGGGTGTGTTGGCCATAAAAGCACAGAGCTGGATCACAGTAAATATGAAAAAAGAAGCCTGAGGGGAGTTAAGACAATGAGCTTAGAATATAAATATAAAGAAAGAAAAGCCTTAAGCCTTTCACATTCACAACACACTTAATGGGTCTTTGTCCATTTAGACTGTAGGCTGAAAGGATGTGGAATAGTTAATCATAATGTCAATGGACCTGATGACCTCCTGTAACCAAGAACACAGAACTTTCCCCTGGGGTCAGTCACCTCCAGGTTGAATGAACACAACCTGGAGGTTTCCACACACATACACAGGTCCCTTCAGGGGAATGTGTGTGTGTGTGTGTGTGTGTGTGTGTGTTAGACCTTTGGCCCATCATAAACCTATAACTCGCCCCTCCTCTGTAGGCTCTCCCCATGTGTCTGCAAACAGGAATGTGGTTCTCAGCCTCTACATAATGACAGCAGCTAATAAAACCTCACCTCTGACAGCAGGCGTCTGTGGAAGTGATGATCTCTCATTTAGATGACCAAGGGGCACAAGTGAAGCATGTTAAACATCTACATGTCGGCTATGGATTTGTTTTACAGAGAAGTTGGACAGCATATCTAAAAAGTCAAAGGTTTTTTGGTCTTATGATAAATCTTTGTCAAGTTTGTGTACTAATACCCACAGATGTAATTTCCAGTGGGAATCGGGGCGACATGTTCGGTAGGATTCATTCACTAAAACGCCGCTTCTTAGTGGAGGTTGTTGGGGCTGTATGCAGCAGGTGAGGGACTCCTGCAGACATTAAAGTGCCCCTGCAACTCCACATGTTTAATTAAAAAAGATTTGATACTCGGCACTGTTTGACGATGTGATATTGCGACACAAAAATATCGCGATACTAAGCTGTATCAAGCTTCTTTTTTATGGTTGGGATTGTATTTGTAAGGGAAATTTGGAAGTCAGATTAAACAGTTCAGTTGTTTTAAGAGACAAAATGTTCTTGGTTCACTTAAAAGTAGACCAAGAAGATGAAGGTGACTAAAGTTTTTTTTGAAAAAGTGACTAATAATTGTTTCAAAGTTACAAAGCTGGGACTTCTGAGTGGAAATGTGAGCTTCACGTCTTATCTTACGGTTCATCCCAAACTTAAAGAGAAAAAGACAAGGTAATGCATGCATCTGTGGCTTCTACCAAGTCAGCAGTGAGATTCTTCCTCTCTTACAACCCACTGACTGCATGCAAGCCTGAATTTATACATTCACAGGACGTCACTGGGCGTGAGACACACAACCAAGCGAAACTCAAACCTAACACCCTGAAACGGAGCAATTCAGGATGTGAAAGTTTTGATCAACACTGAAAAATGTCCCACGTTCAAAAACCTTGAAGCGGAGGTCACAAGGACAAAGCAGGTCAGTGAGGCAGGAAATTGTGACATGCCACAGAGAGCCTTGAAGGAAAATAACCCACGCTTACACTGCTTTCTTCAATCATTCATACTCATGCAAGGCCTTGCACAATATTTCAAAAACATGAATCTCGTGGCAGATGAGATCCACTTCCTGCCTACGGCTTACAGCACACAATACAAGTAACAACAGATTGGAGGGTTCACACGCTTGTGGTATAAGTGCGCTGTTAAAACATGGTTCAGACAGGTGTTGCAAGACACCAGATGATTCAGTGCAACTATCTAAACTGATCTTTAATAACATAGAGTGAATGACACGGCTACTGTGTGCCTCAATATTAAATTCAAATGTAGAGGAAATCCAACAAATAAGAGTCAAACAAAAATGTCATGAAAAAAACATCAAAAGTCAAAGTCAAGGATATAAGTCAAAAACATGACTTATATCCAAGTCTCTGAGAGTAGGTGGAGGTTTATGACTACTTTAAGTGGCTTATTCTGCTTCCTGCATTGATTCTGTTTTCTGAGAATGGACTCTGGCTCTGCGAGACTAAATATCATAAAAGTCCTCAACCTCCAGTTAGTCACAGCTTCATAACTACCAGCAGTGCATTGATGTAGTAACACAGAAAAGCCTTCTGTAAGTGCCAATAACAACGTCATCTCGAGGACTCCCAACATGCTAGGCCCACGCCCACTCTACAGGGCTCCTATCAGTCGCTGTGGGCACAGCTGGTCCCAGAGATTAGACCCAGAGTCTGACGATGCTCTCGCTTAAGGTACCTCAACATACGTCTTAGCACTGCCGTATTCTAAATTAAGACTGTGACATTTCACATAAACCTTGTGGCTTTCCTTTGCAAAGAGGATGTTGCAACCTCTGCCCCCTCGCCCTGACTGATGACACCCAGCGTGTTTTGCTTTCACTTTTCTGAAGAGGATAATCATGTTTGAAGTTGTTTTTTTCCATAAGCCTGTGGCTCATTCCACCATCTGTCACTGCAAGCACTACTTTGTGCTATATAGGAATATAGGTTTCCTACATCATGTAGCCTGCGAGTAAATATCGTCAGAGGCCAAAGATTCTGGAATTGTGCTGAAATGGCCCATTATTCAAATCTAAACAAACGAAAAAAGTACTGGTTCCTTTCCAAAGAGGGACAATTATGTTCTGGCCTTGGCTGAAGGCCAACCAGACCCATCAGGCCCAATCTGATAGTACTAGAGAACCCGATTGGGTTCGACCTGACCCGGCAGGTTTGGGCCAAGCTGTAATATCTGAAAAATTGCCCATGATCTTGAATCGGGTTACGTACCAATGATCATGACTCAGCTGTCTGTTACTGCACCAAAAAGAGTTAAGTTTACTTTTCTTGCAATAATGTTTTAATGTTATTTTTATTTTTAGCAGTTGTAATTTAGGTTTTTAATCAGACTGCTGCCATAATGTGCGTTCAGTTCAAGCTTGGACAGAACATATGTGGGTTCCTGTAGGGTTTGGCCTGATTTTTGGGCCTGATCTTAGCTCTAGATTATACCCAACAGTCTTGCATAAAAAGTGACAACAGATAATGTAATTAAAACAGACATAGACTGTGCCCTAAACCCAGTGTGGCTACCTAACCTACTGCAGCAAAACTTACTTTTCTTTTCAAGCCACTCCCAGTTTACACTCTTTTACTCTAATAACTCAAAAACCCAAAGAAATGGTGTCTCTTAAAGTGTCTTCCCATCTTTAAACCTGTGTACATAAGCCACATTGTTGTTCATCTTAATCAAGAGTAATGTGATACTGCTACAGTAAGTGGCTAACTACACAAACAAGTCCTCTTCTGCAGCTTCAATCCACTATCTAAGATGCACTGTGTTCCAGTCCTCGATGGGAATTTGACAGAGCATAACCTTACAACCTGCTCGTGTCTATGGAAACATTTCACCAGCAGTGGCAGCAGCAGGGCAATGTGCTCAGCGGCACGTGGCCCATTAATTAGTGAGGGGAACCATACAACTCTGTTTCATGCTTCACTTGCAGCCGCACACCTTCACACACACGCAGGCTCTTTCCAACAAGTGCAAGCATGCATAGACAGACGCGCAGAAAAACAAAGAAAACATCCGATGACACACTGGGTGGACAGGAAGTGAGACATTCTCCTGTTATGACTTTAAGAATGAGAGAGACTTATAAGTGGTTGTGATGAGTATAAAGCCCTGCAGGGAGATAGAAATGTCTGGGGTGCAAAACATGGCGTTTCCAGCAGTACGTCAAGGACATACAGTACAACATGCACCAAAAGGACATCGAGCCAAACACTTCGAACTGTGTTTTAAATCTAAAACAAGCACTGATTGCACTTCAAAAAACAATGATTACGTTTTCAGACCATTTCTTGGTCCTTGACAAGACTGCTAATTATTCTTATTAAACCAGGTCCAAGGGTGAAGCTACATCTCTGACATGTAGCTCTTAGACTGAACCAGCAATGCCCAGTTTACAACACTGCATTAATGTCTCTGTGTTTAACTGCAGTATGACACCACCACACTGATGGTGGACAGTGATACTGTAACCTTGTGACACAGAGAACCTGAGAATGTCAACAATAGCTTGCTTGTGTACATGCGTTTCCTTCTGTGTGGCTCTCACACCACGAACCAGCATTTGAAAATGAATAATCCAAATGCGGTTTGTTTATTTTGTCTAATAATGTCTTAAAATGCTTAGTCAAAAACATGAAGCAAGGTTGTTTTTTTAATTAACTGGACAGAAAATGAACCGTCAATTGCATTACATCGAGTTTTCATCTGAATTTTTGGGGCTTAATGCTCAAAATAAGCAATGTATGCATTAATACATTTGACAGACGTCTTTGTGTTTCAGGATGTATAATAAACTTATCACCAGTGGTTTTTATCCTTTTTGGCATGTGACCCTTTAAAATATGGAACAATGTCTGACAGTTTAACCAGACCGCAATGAAACGACACAATATTTCACATAAACAAGTGTGAATGTGCAACAGTTGCAACCACATACTGTGCGCACATGCATCCCCCAATGCCTCGCCCAGTTTTAGCCAACTGGCATGAACACACACTTGATCGTCATGCCAAATTTCAGCCTCCTAGGGCGAAAACTGCAGCCCTCAAAGGGTGGGAACATTTTTGTGGGCCGATCAACCAACCAACCGACTGACAGAGCGAGTGATGGAGCTACTGGTTGAAGTGTATTGTTTGGGTTGTCTCCAATACTGGTGCTAGGTGCTTTTAAAATGGTGACATTGCCTAAATCAATACTTTAAAATAAATAAAGCACAAAACAATAGTCAACAACAATTGAATAGTTGGTCCAGCTTATCAGTCCACCTTAAGCAAGCCTGGTCAGGTTCCAAGGGGAGAAACTGCTCCCTAACTTCAGGGTTAACCCTCTTCATTTCAATCAGCAGGTGGTTAGCAAGACAAAGGAACTTGGCTTGGCTCTTGACAGGTTGTAGCATTTGTTTACTGACAAATAGCCTAAACCATTCACACACTGCAGTACTAGGTTTAACTTCACTCTGCTCCAGTTGCTGCAGCCTCACTGTAACACATCACCGTCACACACACACACACACACACTTTCGCTCTCTGTTCTTTCGACTGCACATTGCTGCGTAAACAATCTGGCATTGAAATGAAGCACCGAAATCTGCATTGCGTTTCTGTCCAGTAGGCACCGGTCTAATGGCACCGGATTTCAGTACCGAACTCCAGCAAAGATCAGAGAAAGCTCTACAATCGATTGTGTGAAGCAGTTCTCTTTCTTGTCCTGTTAATCACTTGTGATCTCTTATCTGCAGTAGACTATCGACAATAGAGAAGTACAGTCGCATCTACAGGACAAGAAATAAAGCAGAACATGTTTGGTGACCAAGGGTTATAATGCATTTTATGAGATTCTCCTTTCACAGAGTTCCTGTGATATAAACACACGCACGCGCAAGTGGCTTGATTTGTCCTCAACACTCCCCTTACGCAACAAAGTGAGTTGTTATTCTCAATGGTGACATTAACCTTTAGAGAGTCCGTTTGACAGGAGCACTCTGTACTCTCAACCAACGCTGTACAATTAAAGGAGGCCTGCGCTCAATCTCAAAGACACTTGCCAGAAACAAAAGAGGCTGTCTGAGTGGGGGTCCTTACCGCGTGCAAATGGCACGAGTTAAAGCTGTATTTTTAAAGAGACAATCACTATTGCTCCTCTGCTGCTTGTCACTTATTTAACTCCTGCCCCCATCAGCCTGATAAGAAGTTGATGTCACTAGTGACGGAGACAGAGTCCCCCCCCTTCACACCCGCTCTATCAAAGACTTTCACAGCGGAAAAAATGCGCAATTCACCACTTGAGGCCTTTCCCTCCCACAGACGAGCCGATTACTCTGAGGTTCGGGACCTGTTAGAGGAAGCTGTCCCCCCGATGCAGTCCCACGATTTCCTCTCTTGGCCATCATCTGCTCCCGCTCTGCCTCCCTCCCCTCCATCTGACAGATGCAGGTGTGGAGCTGTCCTCCCTCCAACCCACTCAAGGAGAGGAAACAGAAGCCAAAGCCGAGGCTTGACATTTGCATAAGAAAGAAAAACATAGTGGGGACACATCACACATCAGAGAGCTTGCCAATTAGTCAAGTGGGATAGTGTTCAACACGACGATAAGCCACAAATCATATGTGCCTTTTAGTCCGGCTTTAGTTTGAACAGTGTCTGTGAAATCTAAAGAATCTCGGTGTATTTACAAACTAACTTTTACAGGCTTCTTCAGACTTAAGGCACCTCGTGTTGAGTCAGTCCCTCCGCTTCCTAGAAGCAAGCTGAAAGCATGGTTTGTTTTCATGGTATACTGCTCGCTTCATTTATGTCTTTTTCTCAGCGTTGGACTCCTCACACGCCCACTCTGCTCTAGGGACACGTTATAGGAGAACTTACATAATGTTTAATCAGACCTGTGGCTACAAAAGCAAATCACCATTCCACTGAAATATTAAAGGGACAGTTCACTCCAAAAATCAAAAATACTTGCTTTTTTCTCACCTGTAGTGCTGTTTATCAATCTAGTTTGTGGTGTAAGCTGCAAAGTGTTAGATATCAGCTGTAGAGGTGTCTGCTTTCTTTTAAGCATAATTGAACTAGATGACACTCGGCATGTGGTGCTCAAAACGTCAAAAAATACCTTTGAAAACTCAACAGCAATGTCTCTTTCCAGAAATTACGACCCTGTTACTCAAGATAATCTTGGTCATGAGCAGTTTCACGTAGGAACTATTTTCTTTCTGACAAACTGCACCTGCCAACCACATCCCTGAAGGAAACGTGCATCTACTCATAGACGAGAGGCTCTTGCTTGTGATAGTGAAAGGTATAAACATCGATCGCTTCCTTTTTAGCTGAGGTGTAACATTAGGTAACATTAGGTAGAAAACAGTTCCTAGATCAAATTGCTAACAGCAAGATCTGTCTTGATTAACCAGGTCATGATTTCTCAAAAGAGACATTGCTGTTGAGTTTTTCAAATGTATTTTTTGGCGCTTTGAACCCCAAAAGTCAAGTGTCATCTAGCTCAATCAAATTTAATAGACACAAACCTCTCTACGATGTCTCCAACACTCGGCAACTCACACCAAAACAATCTAGATTAATAAACAACACAACAGGTAAGAGGAAACAAGTGTATTTTTGATTTGGCAGTGAACTGTTCCTTCAAATATGAGGCTAACAGGAGACTTAAATGATGAACTTCCAACATTCATCTGTGTTCCTGTTACATTTCCCCACTGTATGTATACTGTCCAGTAAAAACAAAATACCTAAATAAGGTGGAGTCCTCTCAAAAAGACTACACTTTCTGTTCGGAGCAGACCTCTGGTACAGCATCACTTCTTCCACTGAGGCCCCTGATGTGTCAAAGGCTCTCACTGTGCTCCTCTGGGCAGTGCAGACACAGAGCGCCTGTGCCATGCTTCACAGAGGGGACTGACTGACCAGCTAACGGATCCAGATTAAATAACGCCTGTGAGCCAAAAGTGCTGCTGCCGCTGGAGAGGGTGGAGGAGAGGGAGAGTGGACAGAACTAATGAAGAGTGCTTTCACTGTCACTGTAGCTGCTTCACGTCGGATTCACAGCCAGGAGTGGGGGAGTCGGTGAGGATTTTTGTTAACCTTCTGTACTGCAGATGTTTGCGGGAACTCACAAGAGACGTCAGGGAAAACAGGTCACTTCAACAAGCCATAAACTGAAGATGAAGTGGATCTCAGCAGGGTGTGAACAATCCTTGACTGACTTTTCGTCTAACCTTTCATCCACTGAACACTTTCCTGTGATACCAGAAGCTACAGTGGTGACAGCCTGAGTTTGTCTTACATTGGCAATCTGGGCCAACCACATACTTTAACATGTTAGTCAGAATCTCAGCAATGCTGGGATGGTGAAGCATCCACAGGTGATCATGTTCACGCCTCTATCATGTAGGCTGTATTCTAAGAGTGAGGGATACACTGTTTTTATTGTGATGTGTGTGAGTGTATCTTACAGTTTCACACACTAATGAGCTTTCTAGGAAAACATGAGTGACTGTGGAAGAGATGAAGGAGCAATATTAGATTCAAGAAGCTTTTCATTGAAGTTGGCAACAGGTGAGCATCTTATCAATAAAGTTAGGGATGATTAGAGACTATAAATAGGGTCTGTCAGTTTGCAGGTGCCTCGTGTGTGTGAAGTCACACTCACCTTGTAGACCTTTCCAAACGCGCCGTCGCCCAGCTCGCCAACAATCTCCCACAAGTCGTTTGGGTTGATGTCCCGATGGACGTGCTCATACTGCTTGACTCTCTTTTTGATCTCAAGTGTGGGCAGACGGAATATTTTGCTGAATTTAGCGAGTGCCATTATTTACAATGAATCCAGCTTCGAATGAAAACAACTTATGGAAAGGCTCCACACACAGAGAGCGCAAAGCACGCACAGACGCGCCGACAGAAAACACTTCTCAGTCACCAATCTAACAATCTCGTCTTTCCGCGTCAAGTAGAAAAGAAAAATAAAGCTGCGCAAGTTCACAGAAGTTATTCTACTCCGTCCATGTCACCCTGAAGCCTCTGCGGTCATAATCCCATTCACAAGCTGCGCTCGGTGCTGGACGCGCGGTGACCACCTGCCGCTGGAGACACGATGGAGTAACAGCCTGCCTGCTTTGGCAACTTGTTGCTGGTGACTGGGCGAAAACGCCCCACCTTGTTACTCAACGACCCTCCCACTGCCGTCATGGAAATGTAGTTTCTTTCAAAGAACAAGTCGTCGTCACTATCGCGCTCGTGAGGTAGAAAGGACTTCATGTCCGGGTCGGTGCTGGGCGTGTCCTCTGACAGCTCACCAGCTGTGCCATTAACGCAGCTACTGAACTTCTGCTGGAGCTCTGTGGGATACATATTAACTTCTTATGACCCACGTTTACTGTTCTATTACATCACACTGCATCACTATAATGTCCAATGCTTTTAGTTACATTTTGCTTTGTATTAAAAAACAAACAATCAATTATCAACATCTCTGCCCGTGGAAAACATGGGGTCCCTGGGGTCCCTTCATGTGTTCTCTGGAGAGGACAGAGTTAAGCCACATGTTGAAAGTACCTGGGATATAATAGTGACCCTCTGCAATGTCCAAATGTGTACATTAATATAACGTGTACGTAAACTAAAGTGAATTGTTTTACACTAGATCCTCAACATGTAATTTTTGATCTTCCTTCCCCTCTTATTTTCATGTTTTCCTATTTATCTATTTTTTTTTCCTTCATTCACTTTTATATATTTTCTATGTTTTTTATTTCTATGTTTGTAACTTAATTTTATTTATTTATTTATTCTTCACATTTCATCATTTATTTATTTTCAATCCACACTTTTGGGGAGGGGTTAAACAGTCCGCGTTCGTACCGACATTTTGTTTAGGCATCTTTTTTTTTATTACGTGTCTGTGGATGTATATGTACACATAATGGATGTGTTTATGTCTTTGTTTATTGTTGTTAAAATCAATAACGATACTGTTGAAACTCAAACTTTGGGTCATAATTAGTTACAGTTTAGGTTTCTGAAAATGTTAAATGCCTTCAGTGGTTTTCAAATCACTTACCTGCACTGTGTTATTCTCTTTTCATTCAAACCACATGTCGGCTCAACTAACTTGCTCTTCGTCCCAACATGCAGTGCTATAGCGCCCTCTAGTGGCACCATCAGCTCAGTGAACTTGTAGACTACCTGTTGAGCAGGTATAAAAAGTATATGGTAAAAAACAGTGAGTGACAAACATCTTGATAACTAAATAATAATTTAAAGTAATTAATCCAGCAGCTTTACTTTGAGCAAAAAATAAATAAATAAATAGAAAATAAAAACGAAACAAAAAAAGAACATCAACAGACATGGAGTAGTAAGAAGTGTATACACTTATATAATCCCACCCACTTCTCAGTATTCATGTCTCATTTGAAAAGGAAATTGCCAACAACTATCCTAAACTTACTTACAACCCTTAATATAGATAAATAAACAACCACTTTAGATATTAAATTTACAAACCCTATCTCAACCAAGGCCAGATAAAAAAAATCAACCAACCCATCAGCATCATCCGTCTTTGTCTGCATACCTCCTAAATTTACTGTCGGTACATCTTTTTAAAGTGTTCTGTGGTTGTGTTTCCCTTTAACTCCTCATATCAAGTCTCTCCCTCTCTTTTTTAAGTCATTTTGTCATAAGGATCACTGTAAATTTATGATGCTGATCTGTTCTGCACACACAACATGTATTGCACATCTGTCCGTCCTGGAGGAGGGATCCCTCCTCAGTTGTTCTTCCTGAGGTTTCTACCATTTTTGATTTCCTGTTAAAAGGGGTTTTTTTTGGGGAGTTTTTCCTTGTCTTCTGTGAGGGTCCAAGGACAGAGGGATGCTCTCTGAGGCAAACTGGGATTTGTGATAGTGGGCTTTATAATTACAACTGAACTGAATTGAAATCAAGTGTACGAACACAGTGTTTTTTTTAGATTTAATTTTCCTCTTACATTATATCTCCCCTCCCTGTCACAAAGCATTTTTTGAATATTGCCCAGAAACAGATTATTTCTTGCTTTGTACATTATTTGTTATTTAAAAACAGTGTGTGTTCGTGTGCTCCCTCCACATAAAAATATGTGTAATGTATATAAATTGCTTTGACAGGTGCTACCCCAGATCTCCACACAGTATTTAAGATGCAGTAAAATGAGTAAGCAGTAGATGATATAAAATGATGTATGGTCCAGTATGTGTCTTGATTTTCCATAACTGCAATGCTCCTTGCCAGCTTTCATTGAATGTGACTTATTTGAGGTTTCCAGCTGATTTTGTGATCCACTATCACTCCCAGAGATGTATTTTCACACACTTTTTCTAAAGAAACATTATATGTCTTAATTTGCACTTGCATATCAGTTTTTTGATTTCCAAATAACACCATTTTGGTCTTTGTGAAATGTAGCAACAGTTTGTTTTTGTCAAACCATCTTTTCAGTTTATTAATTTCTGTTGTGATCTTAATCAAAAGCAGCTGTAAATCCTCTCCAGAGCACAGAATAGTGGTACTATCCACAAATAACACACATTTTAAATGGAGGTGTCAGAGAGGAGGATGCGAAGAAAACTATTCAGTATTCTGGACGACGCCTCTCACATCGTGCATGCCACTCTGGAGTCATATCGGAGCACACTGATGAGACCACCCAGGAGCACGACAGAACGCAACAGACGAGTTTTGCTACCTGTGGCCATCAAACTGTATAACTCCTGCCCCCTTCTGTAGGGAGAACAGCTGAAGGAAAAAGGACACTGACAGCAATATTCTCCTACATTAGATGCACTACGTCTTTTTACATGATGTAAACTGAATATCTTGTGCAATATTACTTTTGTCAAAATCAAAATCTTGTGCAATACTACTTCCTGTTATTTCATATACAATATAATGTTTAGTATTAGCCCAATCTGCATTTTTCCACCATTTTAGTTCACTTTTAGTAACTCTTGTACTTATCTTACTCCTGTTACTCTATTAGGCACTGGTTTTTGCTTTTTGCTCCTTAAACACTTTGTATCTTGCATATTTTGTCTGATACTTGATACTCTGTTGTTTTAAAAACTGGGCCCGGTGTGTGACTCTGACCTGTGGAACCCACTGGTTGCACTGGTTTTTAAAAGATTATTTTTTGGGCTTTTTGCCTTTAATCGACAGGACAGTGTGGAATGGGGAGAGAGAGAGAGAGAGAGAGAGAGAGAGAGAGAGAGAGAGTGGGGGGATGACATGCAGAAAAGGGTTGCAAGCCAGAATCGAACCTGCGACCGCTGCAGTGAGGCATCGCCTCTGTACATGGGGCACCAGCACTGTCCACTATGCTACCGACACCCCATGGTTGAACTGGTTTGGGAACGTTAATTGTTATTACTGTAATTTGAAGCCTTCTCTGGCACAAGAATTTCCTTCAGGATTAAAAATTGAATTGAAATGAATTTTTGAAAAAAGCAAACTATGCCAACTAAACTCTGTTGTGATGATTTACTTCTCTTATTTGATATAATTTTAAATTGAATTTGTTTGTTTATTGGCCTGTTTGTCAGACAAAGTAAACAATATGAAGAAATCACCTTGAGTTTCTAGGGAAGCTGAAATTTTAATTTTTCATAATATTACAGAATAAACAGTCAATCAGATGAATCAGTTATGAAAATATTCACTTGCAGCCCTTTATAATCACAACAGTGTGCTGACAGGTAACTGTGTATTTGTATTGTGTTTGCTGGTCTAAGGCTGTTCCTGTTCCTGTTTAAATAAAGGATAAACTAGCAAAGAGAAATAGAAGAAAGAAAAACATGATTATGATCATGGGGTGTATTTGAACATGAAGTCTAAAATAGTTTTTGTCTTTGCTGATCAATTTGATTTTCAACACCTCAGTGTTTTAACACCAGAGCAAGAGTTACAGAAACAGGGACAGAATCTTAAACAGAAACAAGTTAAGATATTTATAAATGTTATTAACATGTTTGTTATATTGGCCAACAAGTTGTCACTCCCAACTCGTCACATACAGCAGCTTGGTCAGTAGACCTACACTTTAAACTATGATGCTCAAGATACCCCTCCAGCATTCGTTTTGGAGGTGTCAGTTTCGGCTCTTTATATGATAGTGTCTTTTCAAAATAAACTTCTATGTTCACAGGAAACATACATTTTCTGCTTGTTACATGCATACAGTGACTTTTCAAAATAAACTTCTGCACCAAAACTAACTGAGGCAACAAACTACTTGGTTAGGTTTAGGAAAGGAATAAAGGTTTGGGTTAAAATAAGTATGTTTGTTAAGTTACACTTAATGTGATGCAAGTAGCAATACTAATTTTGTTATTGAAACTATGATGAAAAATATTTATCAACAACCTTTTTCCATGATGAAGATGAGACGTTGACAAGCTAAGAGAAAAAAACTGAAAGAAATTGGAAAGAAAAGAGTGTTGTGTTATTAAACTCAGGAAAATGTGTGCGAGCTAAAGTCAATTACTGAGGAGTGACTGATGCACTGTTCTCCGTACAAATGATTATTTTCATTAACATGGAACTCAAACCAATATTCATACTTTTCAATAAACTTCAGGTAACATTTCCCTTCAGAGTGCATAAAGCACTTTAGAATCAGTCTCAATAAACATCATTTACCGCCCGATTTGCATGAGTAATTATCTCTTGGAATTCTATGGAAAAATTAGCCAAACAATCTGCTCAATCACCAATTATGGACAGAAAGATTGGTGGCACTGAGCTGTTTAAATGAGTTGTAAACCATAATTTGGTATGTTGTGTTTCAACATCAGCTTTGTTTCAGGATATTTTTCACTCTAATTAGAGGTAATTGGATCTCATATTTATTAATTTGAGCCACATATGTCTTGTTATCTTAGTCCAAAATTAATGCTAAAGCACCCACTTTGTTAAATGTTCTCTAATGTCACTTTGCACTCTGGATACAAAGTGAAAGAGAGATTTCCTTCTGTAAATCCTCAGAGAACTGACAGTAAAGAGACAAGCTCATGCATGTCCATACAAGCCCACAGAGGTTTCCACTAATCCCCTCACACTAATGACTTGTCATCGCTGTATATATCTGTGTATACTTTGTATTGTTCCCATAACTACAAAACTGCCCAACCCAATTAAGTTCCAGCATGTTACCTTGATGCACTTTCTCTTCCTCTTAAAGCCCTTACATGGCCCATGGCTGTCAAGGACATAGCCTCTGCACATGGGGTGCCCGCTCCACCAGGTGAGCTAGTAGGCGTCCAATGATTTTGTTAAAGGGCCTGTGTGTAATATTTGGCATGGTTTATTGTCAAATCTGAATCTGAATCTGAATATTCTACCCATTAATATGTTCATATAAGTGTATAATCGCTATAAAATAAAATTTGTTTGGTTTTCATAGCCTTATAATTATGCTTTTATATATATATATATATATATATTTATATATATATATACATATATATATAGCAAGGGCCTTGCTTTAGAGAGGTCACCATCTTGCACCGCCATGTATGTACGGCAGCCCGAGCGGACAATCCAGCCAGCCAGGGAACGCGTTTCGCGTGTATAAATAAACCAACGAAGAAGACAGCGGAAGGAAGGAAGAAGAAGGAGGAAACAGCAGAGTGTGTTAGTAGTTTGTCGATAGAGAGTAGTTAAAGTTTTTTTAGTTATTAAGTTTGCGAATGGACCACACTTACCACGCAACAGGAGAGAATGAACCCGAACCGTCATCTGCGAGGAAAAGACGACGCAAAGAGGGGCAAAGAAAACGGGACAAGCGGTGGCAGAGAATAAACATCGGTGATGTTTTTCAGCGATGGAGGGGGTTCATGAAGGACAAAGGGCTTCAATCTGACGCTGAAGTGGCATGTTTTCTGCTGGACAGGTAAACTACTAAAATAAATGCTACTGTTTGTCAGCACCTAGTATAATAGCATTACGTGTCGGACTCGACAAGTAGGGAGTGAGGAGGAGAGTTTGTAAAGTTACATCATCTCCAGATAGAGCAATTACTGTAAAACACTTGCAAAAAATTTAGTCTTATGTCAAAGACATAACAGGCATAACATCCTCCCCTCCTCCTCTTCCCTCTCCGTGGCTGAGGCACGCCGCCTGCCCTTCCTGCACCTCTTCCTCTCCCTCGTCTTCCTCCTCTCCCTCTCCCTCTCCCTCCTCTCCCTGTCTCCTGTGGAAAATCACTCTGCAAACACATATTATAATATGTAACGTTAACAGTTATCCTACCAACCTGACGATTATTTGCCGCACTGTGCCATGACTTCATTTAGCATTACTGCGCTAATGTTTGCTCATGTTACCAGAGCAATAAAACACTCCTAACCTCTCACTGATAACGTATCGTAATATGGTTTAGATCTTCACTTCATTCACTCGAAGCTCGTTGCTTCGGATATGTTACCGGCAGAGACGCTGCTCATCGCGGACGACGTCATTTTTCCAAAGTGTTTTGGTCCTCGGAGGCCACCGTAAGTTTGCCGACAGGAGGGGTGAGCACAGGCAAGCAAGTGAGCGCTGCAATCTAGAATCTAAACGCTACATGTCACTGTTTTCAACCCATTTTACACACTGGCCCTTTAATTAAGATGAATTTTGATAAAACTTGACAATATTGTAGTTTGCTGCACGTAACCACTAACAAGCTTTGTGTACTTTTTTTTTTACCCAACATCATGTTAAAAGAGAGTAATGAAAGGCATTTTGATAAAGTTTATTATATGAAATATTTCCTCAGTGAAATTGCATAGGACAGATGTGATAAACCCCATTATAGTCAGACAACAGATGATTAAAATACATTTTTGGTAACATAAGCCATACTTATCATAGATTTAAACTCAACATCAGTCTTGTGTCTCTCAGTGACTGCACATGCTTGAAGAATGTACATAGACAGGCTGTACTGCTGTCAGACTGTTATACTGTTGCCTCAGGATCCAGTATGTCAGCGCTCCAGAGCAGAGCAGTCAAAGATCGTGAACACCAAGTCCTATTTCAAAAAACAAAAAAAAGAAAGATGAAATAGGTAAGGTGTGTGTGACTGCATAAGATCTTTACTCAGAGTTCATATTTCTCATGTTGTAAGCAGCTCAGTTTCACATGCCTTCATATTCAATACATTGTTATCTGGATTGAAACTGTAGAAACAAAGAGAAATCCTCAGCAGAAAATCATCCATATCAAATGCATACTAATTTCCAGCCTATAATAAGAGGTGAACCTATTTCTGTTACTGAGGCTTACTGAAATGGCTGGAGCGAAAGTGAATTAACTTCAACCCGTTGTCGAGACACAGTGGCCCGGTCTGCACAGACAGGTCATGTCAGGCTTTATGGAAAACCAAACTCAGACACACGTGTCCGACTCCACGGTTCAGGAGAGAATGCTCAAATAAGCATCCACAGAGAACTGAACGTTTTTCATAATCTGCATCATAAACCCTGTCTAATCCCATGAAATGACCCACTGAGTGACCCATTAAACGGCAGTCTGTTTGAATGCATTTTTTCAGTTTTCTGTTTCATGGCGGGCTGCAGTGGCTCAGACTTTGGCTCATACAAAGTAGAGGCGTGACTTAAAATATACCTTAATGGACGGTTGTTTAATTTATCCAAGAATCCATGCATGTGGAATTTTGTTGTATGAATCAGGTACCAATAAAATACTTGGCGGTACTTGTACTTGAGTGTAGATGTACAGTGGAAGAAAACAAAATATGGGGAACAAAGAAAAAAAATCATGGGGAACAACGAAAGCAGAGCATGGGGAACAAAGAAAACAAATCATAGGGAACAAAGAAAAAGTATGGGGAACAAAGAAAACAAAGTATAGGGAACAAAGAAAACAAATCATAGGGAACAAAGAAAACAAAGCATGGGGAACAAAAAAACAAATCATGAAGAACAAAGAAAACAAATCATAGGGAACAAAGAAAACAAATCATAGGGCACAAAGAAAACAAATCATAGGGAACAAAGAAAACAAAGCATGGGGAACAAAGAAAACAAATCATAGGGAACAAAGAAAACAAATCATAGGGAACAAAGAAAACAAAGCATGGGGAGCAAAGAAAACAAATAATGAGGAACAAAGAAAACAAAGCACGGGGAACAGAGAAAACAAAGTATGGGGAATAGAGAAAAAGTATGGGGAACAAAGAAAACAAATCATAGGGAGCAAATTAAACAAAGCATGGGGAACAAAAAAAACAAATCATGGAGAACAAAGAAAACAAATCATAGGGAACAAAGAAAACAAAGCACAGGGAACAAAGAAAACAAATCATAGGGAACAAAGAAAACAAAGCATGGGGAACAGAGAAAACAAAGTATGGGGAACAGAGAAAACAAAGTATGGGGAACAAAGAAAACAAATCATGGGTAACAAAGAAAACAAAGCATAGGGAACAGAGAAAACAAAGCATGGGGAACAGAGAAAACAAAGCATGGGGAACAGAGAAAACAAAGTCTGGGGAACAGAGAAAACAAAGTAGGGGGAACAAAGAAAACAAATCATCAAGAACAGAGAACACAAAGTATGGGGAACAAAGAAAACAAATCATGGGTAACAAAGAAAACAAAGCATGAAGAACAGCGAAAACAAAGCATGGGGAACAACGAAAACAAATCATAGGGAACAAAGAAAACAAAGCATAGGGGACAAAGAAAACAAAGCATAGGGCACAAAGAAAACAAAGCATAGGGGACAAATAAAACAAAGCATAGGGCACAAAGAAAACAAATCATAGGGCACAAAGAAAACAAAGAATGGGGAGCAAAGGAATAACAATTTGCCATTTTAAAGGACAAGAGAAATAAATTACACTATTCAAATATTTTTGTAAATATTTGGTACCTTTGAGATGCTTTAAATTTGGGAGGAAACCGTATTTTTTATCTTTAAGTTACATTCTCTGCTATGCATTGTGCCTGGACTCTACTTATTTTTGAAAAGAGCTGCAATAACTGAACAGATAAGTGTCAAATCTATCAGTCCACGCAGTTACAGTCAGTGATGCCCCAGAAATCTTTCCTAAGGTTGGCTAGAGGGGTGGCACACCTACACCAAAAGCCATAACTGAACTTCAGGAATTTAATGAAGCGTTCGTAGTATACAGGCTAGTAGATAACTATGTCAATATCAGAGTTGATCAACTGCAAACTAATGTACTTTGGTTTCTTATTTTACACTTAACATTACTGATTTTCTAATGGACATAAACTAATACTATTACAATTAACATCTTGATTTCCATGACAACCCTGTTTAATGTGTTATGTGTCTGTATATATATATATATATACAGTACAGGCCAAAAGTTTGGACACACCTTCTCATTCAATGCGTTTTCTTTATTTTCATGACTATTTACATTGTAGATTCTCACTGAAGGCATCAAAACTATGAATGAACACATGTGGAGTTATGTACTTAACAAAAAAAGGTGAAATAACTGAAAACATGTTTTATATTCTAGTTTCTTCAAAATAGCCACCCTTTGCTCTGATTACTGCTTTGCACACTCTTGGCATTCTCTCCATGAGCTTCAAGAGGTAGTCACCTGAAATGGTTTTCCAACAGTCTTGAAGGAGTTCCCAGAGGTGTTTAGCACTTGTTGGCCCCTTTGCCTTCACTCTGCGGTCCAGCTCACCCCAAACCATCTGGATTGGGTTCAGGTCCGGTGACTGTGGAGGCCAGGTCATCTGCCGCAGCACTCCATCACTCTCCTTCTTGGTCAAATAGCCCTTACACAGCCTGGAGGTGTGTTTGGGGTCATTGTCCTGTTGAAAAATAAATGATCGTCCAACTAAACGCAAACCGGATGGGATGGCATGTCGCTGCAGGATGCTGTGGTAGCCATGCTGGTTCAGTGTGCCTTCAATTTTGAATAAATCCCCAACAGTGTCACCAGCAAAACACCCCACACCATCACACCTCCTCCTCCATGCTTCACAGTGGGAACCAGGCATGTGGAATCCATCCGTTCACCTTTTCTGCGTCTCACAAAGACATGGCGGTTGGAACCAAAGATCTCAAATTTGGACTCATCAGACCAAAGCACAGATTTCCACTGGTCTAATGTCCATTCCTTGTGTTTCTTGGCCCAAACAAATCTCTTCTGCTTGTTGCCTCTCCTTAGCAGTGGTTTCCTAGCAGCTATTTGACCATGAAGGCCTGATTGGCGCAGTCTCCTCTTAACAGTTGTTCTAGAGATGGGTCTGCTGCTAGAACTCTGTGTGGCATTCATCTGGTCTCTGATCTGAGCTGCTGTTAACTTGCCATTTCTGAGGCTGGTGACTCGGATGAACTTATCCTCAGAAGCAGAGGTGACTCTTGGTCTTCCTTTCCTGGGTCGGTCCTCATGTGTGCCAGTTTCGTTGTAGCGCTTGATGGTTTTTGCGACTCCACTTGGGGACACATTTAAAGTTTTTGCAATTTTCCGGACTGACTGACCTTCATTTCTTAAAGTAATGATGGCCACTGGTTTTTCTTTAGTTAGCTGATTGGTTCTTGCCATAATATGAATTTTAACAGTTGTCCAATAGGGCTGTCGGCTGTGTATTAACCTGACTTCTGCACAACACAACTGATGGTCCCAACCCCATTGATAAAGCAAGAAATTCCACTAATTAACCCTGATAAGGCACACCTGTGAAGTGGAAACCATTTCAGGTGACTACCTCTTGAAGCTCATGGAGAGAATGCCAAGAGTGTGCAAAGCAGTAATCAGAGCAAAGGGTGGCTATTTTGAAGAAACTAGAATATAAAACATGTTTTCAGTTATTTCACCTTTTTTTGTTAAGTACATAACTCCACATGTGTTCATTCATAGTTTTGATGCCTTCAGTGAGAATCTACAATGTAAATAGTCATGAAAATAAAGAAAACGCATTGAATGAGAAGGTGTGTCCAAACTTTTGGCCTGTACTGTATATGTGTGCTAGGCGATTCATTGTTCTTTAAATAGGCTGGTTTTCCTTTTCCCTAAAAAGAAGACAATACAACTTTATTTTGAAGGAGTACATTGATTGTAAGGAACGAAACATTTACAGGGAACAAGGCCTCTAAAGTTAAGGGGAGACATGCGGGTACCCACAGAACCCATTTTTATTCAGATATTTTGAGGTGAGAGTTCAAGGGACCCCTTTGACCCTATTTGTACCCTTAACAAAATAGCCTAACTTTGGGATGTTATTTGGCCCCCAGGAAAAATCCTGTGCATAGTGATTTAATGTGCAGGTGGTATTTTTTTAAATAGATTAATCTATGACGTACTTTTTTCAGACATTGGTCATATGAGGCAATGCATATGAGGCCTGTGAAGGCACTTTAACAAAGGTACGGTACCAATGACAAGATTAATCTCTGTATTCTCCACCAGCTGTCTCACTGTGCTTCACTTAGTGTCCCACCAGAGTTAATCCTACATGATTGCTTCATGGCACAAATATTATGGTAACATTTGAGCCTCATTGTGTTAAACCTGTTTTGTCCGTTTGTCTTGTCTTACCCCGTGACACTTCTCCGACATGATGATGAACAGCTGCCTCAGAGTGAGACCCAGCTTCCTCACGTCTTTGGTGTAAGCGCAGAGGCGATCTCGCAGGCCTTCCACCAGGGAGATGTAGGTCCTCATTTTGTACATCACACAAGCATTCTGCCGGCATGAGTAGCAATTAGTGTCCCTGTGCGTGATTTACAGCTGAGGTCAAAATACCACAGATGTTACTGTAAAAAAATTCTGGGACAGCCGGAGCACTCAAAACAGAGTGTGAAGGATAGACTAAAAGTACAGATCAGAAAACATTTTGTTTTGTTTTTGGTTCTTTGGTTGATGGCTTAAAAGTACCGTCAGAACAGTATCTTGAATCTAATCTCTGGTTACCTTTCAAATGTGTAAATTCCCATATTCAAAGTATGAACAGTAACAAATTCAGTCTAGTAATATCAATAAATCAAGGGGAATGTGAAGTCATACTTACATGGACATCAAGGATGAGATCTGGCATGCGTGCCATGCAGTAAGTCTGGGTGCAAAACAACAACATGAAGTTTCAAAATTCAACATTAGCATAATAATCTGATATAATTTTTATACTCTGAAAAATGGGGTTGATGGGGTTAAACTAAATTGAGGAATATCTGTATTTAGTAAATAAATGAAGGAAGAAAATAACTAATTATAATCTCCAATACTGTCATAAAATATAAAAAAAAAAAACATTATATAAACATCAAAGTAAAACTACAATATGACATACAGGACACTTAAACATTACACAGCTTTAGTGTTAAAGTAAAAATCTATAATAGTGACAACACAGTTTTAAACACAGCTGACTTACAGTCTCAGGGTCCCTCTTCAAATCTGCAGCCCACTGGGTGAGCTCTCGTGCCATGTGCAGCACCTTGGTGTAGCATGTCGGTGGGTAGAAAGGGTAGCTCAGCACCAGCGGCACCAAACACCAAACGAGCAACAAGTGGTTAAAGATCGCCATGACTCAGTGACACCTACTGCACTAACTGAACCTTTGTTTGTTTGTGTCACCGATGCACACATGCAGCCACGTATGCATGTGCACAGATTGGAAACACACCCTCTGTTTACTCTAAAATAATTATGCAGCCACAGAGGAATGACAGACGACAACACATTGTGCCAGATAAGACAACACTTATCTTTATAAAGGAGTCAAAGCAGGCCTGAGGGGATTGTTTTGTCCATAAATTATGATACTGGGAAGACATAAATTAGTGATGTGCCTCAGAAAGGGAGGAATATTCTGTATGGTATTTCTTATATCAGATTTTACTTAAGTAAAAGTAGCAATACGACAGTGTAGAAATATTCTGCTGCCAGTAAAAGTTGTGTTTTTGTTTGTACAATGGTGAAATAATGTATATCACAATATCAAAATAAAATAATTGATGCATACATGTGTAAATTATTTTAATATTGCAGCCAGTCCTGTTAAAACAATACTCACAACTTGGATTCATTTATGAAAAACCCTTTTGATTCTTTGGATCTGAGGCACGTTACAGACAAAAGGAATATGAATAAATTACAAGGTAATTGAGGAATGGACACCTAATTTAAGGTAGCCAACAAATCGGTTTTATACATCCGAAAGTCTTTTATTAAAAAAATAACTGCTTGGCAACCAGACCAGGCATCTAATTGAGACAGGCGTTTATTTGTCAAAATGTGTAGCCACATCAGGCTAGTAAAAGGGACTGGGCATTTAATTGGGACTAGGCTTTTGATTAAAGTTTTACGGCATGTCTGTTTAGCCGCGGCCAAAGGCTCAATTCCAACCCACAGCCCTCTGCTGCATGTCATTCCCCCTCTGTCTCCCGCCTTCATATTATATCAGTCCTATCAAAAAGCCCCAAAAATATCTTTTATAAAAACTGCTTCCATACATTTCATTTCTTTGTATCAGTTGAGTACTGTCTGATAGTTTAAGCAGATTCTGCCCAAAGATTTACAACACATGATAGTGGCTTTGGTTCACTCCAGTAGCCACAGTCTCAAGATCCCAACTCAGTATGGAGCACCTTTGGAATTGAATTGCTGCTGCTGTTTTTTATTTTCTTCTGTACATGTTATTTGCTGCTGCATGCATTTTAATTTAAAGCACACTGAGTTTACACACTGTAATGAAATGTGTTGCCTGAAAGAATCCAGGCAGCCCTGAGGATGAAAAGGGATCAGATCATTCAAATGTTTGACCGTAATATAGAAAGAGAAAAGCTTTAATATCTTGTACTATGATAGCTTTTTTCATAATGATGCATTACTGCATTGGGGAGCACGGTGGTTTTGATGCTTTGACAGTAACGCTGATCATAAAAGTGATTTATGCTGTAAATTATATTCCCATAAGACCCTTTCTGCATTAATACTGGCTGCTGTCATGTGATGTGATGTCATTTCTATCCACTAGATGAGGCTAATTTCATAGATCTAAACTACTTACAGCTTCCCGAGCAGTCTCAGCGTCCATCATGTTGAAGTTCTGCAAATTGTTTTCATTCTTTATTTCAAAACTTAATCTAATGAAACCAGAACTTATCTATGACTGATTCTCTTTTCAGGCAAAGAACATTTTCAATTACAAAACTAGGACAACACTGGCACATGCTGAGGCCACCTGCATGTTAAGTAGCTGCACTCCGTTTCTGTCCAGGTGTGATATGACACCGTCATCACTCATCTCATCCAAAAGAAGAGTACAACTCCTGATGGCGTCGAGCGCTCGATAAGGGATTGGCCTGCTTTTGAGTGATGCTCGTCACTTCTCGTGGGCTGTGTCGAGAGTTGGAGGTCTGTCCCCCGCCGCCGTATGAAGATGGATGGCTCACACTGAATGTGTCTTGGCATGACAGAGAGGAAGAGAAAGTGCGGTATGCGCCGTAAGCATATCTCCAGTCCCACAGTCCCACCACTCAGCCATGCTCCTCTCGACCTTGGCCTGCTCAATTAACAGGGGACGCAGGTGACAGGCTTTATAATGGACGGATGTGTTTTACAGTAAGTAGTTAATGGCCACAGAAGTTACTATATGATGAGAGACTGGACTACAGAAATCTGCCCAAAGACTGCAAATTCCAATGAGGCAAGCACATACTGTGGGTTTAAAGCCCTGGTTATAAATCACAGAGCTGCTGTGAAACTGTATCATCATGTACTGTGTGTGAGTAATCTTATATTTGAGGTTAACTTCATTACTTAAGTTGTGACATGCTTTGTATGACCTTTATGAGATGATAGGTAAAGTCACTGGGAAACACCTTATATTTGCTACTCACATAGAAAGCTGTTCAGACCTACAGTATATGGTGTATTTTTACCAGCTGTAACAATGTTGGGAAAGCTGGTATTGTTTTCACCTTGTGAGTCTGTGTGTGTGTCATCGTGGTAAAATGTGATCCAGGTGACACCCACTGTAGCAGGAACTACCACAGAAGCTTCAAGTTTTGAGTATCTAGCTAAGTGTTTGTCTTGTTGTCTGTGAGCAGATTGTGTCAACACAATAATGTCTCAACTGTATAAGACGCAGTCAAAACACTTTACAGGTGTGTAGCTGAGGCCAAATGAAAGCCAAGTTTGTAGATGGGCGTGGTCCGAGCAAGGGCTCCAGAAGTAGGGGAGGTAACCTAATTTTTCCCACACCTGCATTACAGGCAAGATGGAACATGGTCCTTATACCATCAGTTTTGGCCCTGTCCCTCAGTGGCTAAACTGTGGGATAAGATATTTACATGTCTCTGTGATACACATAACAAAATATCAAACTCTCTCCATGTACTGCTTTTTTAGGAGTCTTGCCAGTGAGCTCACCACTGTCTGGATCCCAGCGTGGGGCAGTGGCCCTAGCTACACTTACTGCAAGGAGGGTTATTCTGCTAAACTGGAGATCCCCTGACACTCCATTATTGACACTGGGTTAGAGACCTATTGATGCCTTTGAGTTTAGAGAAGATCAGATATTCACTTACGGGCAAAGCAGACCTGTTCTCAAGGATCTGGGACCCCTACAAAGCTTATTTAGCTAATGCTGCATTTTAACTCCTTGTGACTTTATTTTTTTGTCTCTCTCCTCTTTTAAATTCATTTATTATTGTGTTTGTTTTCCTCTGTATTTTATTTTGTCCGCTTGCAAGCCATGTTTTAGCTTGCTGTATAATTAATTCTGCTTAACTTCTAGCCTGTTCTTACACCTTTATTGTTTTGTGCTTGAATGTCTGTATCATTGTATGACAGTTCTGATCTATGGACCTGTGTTATGTTCTGTAAAAACTACAAAACCCAATAAAAACAATTTACAGAGGTGGGCTTGTTAAGAGGTAGGTAAGGGGACACTGACCTGCACTTAACATCCTTGGCTGACATTTGCTTTAAGTCGCAGATCGCTGTATTTTATCTGTGGTGATCCAACTGCAAGATTGTCTCCTGTAATATACAGTACAGGCCAAAAGTTTGGACACACCTTCTCATTCAATGCGTTTTCTTTATTTTCATGACTATTTACATTGTAGATTCTCACTGAAGGCATCAAAACTATGAATGAACACATGTGGAGTTATGTACTTAACAAAAAAAGGTGAAATAACTGAAAACATGTTTTATATTCTAGTTTCTTCAAAATAGCCACCCTTTGCTCTGATTACTGCTTTGCACACTCTTGGCATTCTCTCCATGAGCTTCAAGAGGTAGTCACCTGACATGGTTTCCACTTCACAGGTGTGCCTTATCAGGGTTAATTAGTGGAATTTCTTGCTTTATCAATGGGGTTGGGACCATCAGTTGTGTTGTGCAGAAGTCAGGTTAATACACAGCCGACAGCCCTATTGGACAACTGTTAAAATTCATATTATGGCAAGAACCAATCAGCTAACTAAAGAAAAACGAGTGGCCATCATTACTTTAAGAAATGAAGGTCAGTCAGTCCGGAAAATTGCAAAAACTTTAAATGTGTCCCCAAGTGGAGTCGCAAAAACCATCAAGCGCTACAACGAAACTGGCACACATGAGGACCGACCCAGGAAAGGAAGACCAAGAGTCACCTCTGCTTCTGAGGATAAGTTCATCCGAGTCACCAGCCTCAGAAATCGCAAGTTAACAGCAGCTCAGATCAGAGACCAGATGAATGCCACACAGAGTTCTAGCAGCAGACCCATCTCTAGAACAACTGTTAAGAGGAGACTGCGCCAATCAGGCCTTCATGGTCAAATAGCTGCTAGGAAGCCACTGCTAAGGAGAGGCAACAAGCAGAAGAGATTTGTTTGGGCCAAGAAACACAAGGAATGGACATTAGACCAGTGGAAATCTGTGCTTTGGTCTGATGAGTCCAAATTTGAGATCTTTGGTTCCAACCGCCGTGTCTTTGTGAGACGCAGAAAAGGTGAACGGATGGATTCCACATGCCTGGTTCCCACTGTGAAGCATGGAGGAGGAGGTGTGATGGTGTGGGGGTGTTTTGCTGGTGACACTGTTGGGGATTTATTCAAAATTGAAGGCACACTGAACCAGCATGGCTACCACAGCATCCTGCAGCGACATGCCATCCCATCCGGTTTGCGTTTAGTTGGACGATCATTTATTTTTCAACAGGACAATGACCCCAAACACACCTCCAGGCTGTGTAAGGGCTATTTGACCAAGAAGGAGAGTGATGGAGTGCTGCGGCAGATGACCTGGCCTCCACAGTCACTGGACCTGAACCCAATCGAGATGGTTTGGGGTGAGCTGGACCGCAGAGTGAAGGCAAAGGGGCCAACAAGTGCTAAAACACCTCTGGGAACTCCTTCAAGACTGTTGGAAAACCATTTCAGGTGATTACCTCTTGAAGCTCATCGAGAGAATGCCAAGAGTGTGCAAAGCAGTAATCAGAGCAAAGGGTGGCTATTTTGAAGAAACTAGAATATAAAACATGTTTTCAGTTATTTCACCTTTTTTTGTTAAGTACATAACTCCACATGTGTTCATTCATAGTTTTGATGCCTTCAGTGAGAATCTACAATGTAAATAGTCATGAAAATAAAGAAAACACATTGAATGAGAAGGTGTGTCCAAACTTTTGGCCTGTACTGTATAAGAATAATGAAGGACTGTCATATTGATGGCTAAGGAGATTTAAAAATAAACAAACAAAAAAATCCCATAAAGCACAATGTGGTTTAGACTCACAGTCGAGCACAAGAGAGACATTAGTGTCCATTGTTCCTCCTATATAATTACTATTTCCATATAAGTTAAAGGCTATTATGAGACAGCAGGCTCAGCTTGTCTATAAAGAGACTGTCCCGTACCTGGGGGGATCATCAGGTTGAAACAGCATTGTTGGCAACTGGCCTCACAGAAGTGCTTTTAATCAACGGGGCAAACCAGTATCAGCTCTGGGGGGCGCTGTTTCAAAGCTGATCATGACCTCTGACTCCATGGTGGCAACGTGAGAGAGAAGTATTTCCTGCAGATGAATTAAAAGTAGAGTATTATTAGAAAGTGTTCAAATGATACTTTGTGGAAATAACAGCATTAGATGTTGTTGTTTTTTAACACAAGACACGAGCACAAGATCTGTGAGAACAGACAACTAATACGGCTGTTGATATGTTGGCAATCAGCTATTAATTTGAGGCTATAACAGAGGATACAATCTAAGGAGATTAAAAAAACACAGAGCACAATGTGGTTTAGACTCACAATCGAACACCAGAGACACATTAGAGTCCACTGTTTCTCCTATATAATTACTATTTCCATATAAGTTAAAGGCTATTATGAGACAGCGGGCTCAGCTTGTCTATAAAGAGACTGTCCCTCTCCTAGGGGCGCCACCAGGTTAACCCTTTTAAACCTGAGCAAAGCAGAAGAAGAAATTACCCCCCCAAAAAATAGAAAAGAAATTAGCAAAAAGGGAAAATTAAAAATAAGAAAATTAATTAAAAAAATAAAGCAAGTTAAAAACAAAGAAATAGAGAAAAGAGTGCTTGAAATTCTAATAATTCTGCAACATAATTTTAAAATGTAATAATAATAATCATTTTAAATAGTGTTCTTTTTTCCTAGTTTTTTTTTTTTTTAAATAATTATCTAAATCTATTTACCTTTTTTTGCAGTTTTACCAGTTTTACCAAGTTGCTTATTGTCTTTTTTCCCATAGTTTTGAAAGAAATTTGCTGCGGGTTTGAAGGTTAAATACTTGCAAAAGGTGTCTGAAAGCAGCACAAGAAAAGGTGATGTTGCTTCAGGTTTCAAAGGGTTAAAACAGCCTTGCAGAATTGCCTTTCATCAATGGGGCAAACCATTATTAGCTCTAGGGAGCACTGTTTCAAAGCTGATCATGACCTCTGACTCCATGGTGGCAACATGAGAGAATTTCCTACAAATGTTAATAGATTATTATGAGGTAATTTGAATATTTAAGTGATACTTCATATAAAATAACAGCAGTGGTTTATGATTTTTTAAATACAAGATAGAGCACAAGTTCTTTGGGAACAGAAAACTAATTAAGCATTAATACTTTAGCAATCAGCTATTAATTTTGGGCTATAACCCAGAAGACAATCACTACAGTGGCTGAGTTACTCTGCAGTGGCTGACTGACTTTACATTGAACTTGTAGCAGTGACAGACACAATAGCTTCTCTGTAATATTTCTATAACATAATGTTCTAGTAATTTTATTAGTGTGGAGTCTATTTAGGCTTCTCTCCATGCATCTGGGGATATAACTTCAGAATAGTGACTGCTACTGACAGGGAGACCTCAGCCCCGCAGCTACAGCAGATCAGCCTAACCAGCCTATGAGACGTGCCTCTCCAGACGCACGGTGGTGGCCAGCGCATTACACAGGCGGCGATGTGGAGGTCAGTCGCTCATCAGTGCAACGCGCCGAGCAGTTTCCCCCCTTAAACCCCGTCTCTGCTCCCTTTGCCCTCCTGTCCTCCACACACAAGGCATTTCGCAGCGCACTCCGTCGGCGCATCCCGCAAGTCACGTCTCGCTGTGTGGTTCCATTTTTTGTCTAGGGGTGGCAGGTGTCCCGGTGCGTCGTCGTCCGAGCACCTGACAAGTGATGCTCTGAGCTGCACTGTTGCTCCCCTGTCGCCTCACATGTCTGCAGCAAAACCAACCTGGAGATGGTCCCATGCTCAACTCACGTCCAGAGGTAGGTGTCCACACAGCACAGCAGCCGTGTATGGGTGCATGCAGAGGAGGGGGGGCACTTTCCATTCAGCGCATGTTTGTCCCATTTGGTCAGATAAGGGGCTCAGAGCACAATGTCCTCTGCGGGGAGCTCAGCACTGCGGCTCCCTCGCACTAGTTTTTGAATATTTCATTTCATTTAATATTTCATCAGCCCTAAAGGGACGCTCCGATATGCTGAGGTGACCTTATCATACAGTGTGAGAATGACATTCATGACAGGGTTTCCCCTAGCGGACTAAATGTTGCCACAATGACTTGAAGTTTGTCTGTTTAACCCTTAAATGCATCTCAGCTCATTCTCCTTTAAGGTATTGCAATGAGAGGAGCTGACAGTCAGTTTTAAAGGAGAGTAAAGCAGAGACATCAATACTGAATTGTCATGGGGAACTCAAATGCCATTAAAAACTTACTTTAAGACAGTCTTACTCCTATAGGATGGGGCTAGTACAGGAGTATAAGATGCACACGATTTATTTTTATATGTATGTGTTTCATGAGGCAGCACTTTGTTTTTATGTGAGACAAAATAGTAGTAACTCATGGAGTCTCACGTCCTGAAGAGGGCAGCCTGAGGGATTCCATTTACAGTACACAATGCCAGCAAACTATAAATCAAAAGCCTCCAATTTTATGCTCTTAATGGGAAAGCCCATCATGCCATTCATCACACATGCAGTGCAGACGCTGCTCCACTGGGACGAGTGTCTGATGGAAATATAGAAATTAAATAATTGATAGATGACAGCTGAAGGAAGAGGAGGGAAGCAGAAGGGAGAACTGAGTGTGTAAAAATAGTTATGAAAGTCATTTTCCCTCCTGCTGGCCAATCAAGTTGATTTCTAATCAAGTCAATGACACTTTTTTTTTATTTTCAATATCTAAGAATATCCTGCAACAATCTTTCCGTTCATTATTAGATGCTGTGTGGCTTCATGCCTCAGAGGCTCTATTACTTTTTCCTCCCTCTCCCTCCCTCTCACTGTCCCTCCTTCCCTCACTCTGCTGGTGGTGTCATGTTTTCCTGCCTCCCCTCACAGGTTAGACTCTCCGTCAACAGAGGGTCACAGCCACAAACACATCACCCACCCTCCTCCTCCTCCTCCTCCTCCTCCTCCTCCTCCTCCTGCCTGGCGAGAGTCGTCCGTCTGCCTGCATTCATCTGAACAGCAGTGAGGACAGACGGGAAACTTACACTGTAGTGGAACTGCCTGTGTGTGTGTGTGTGTGTGTCAGCGCTTCAGTGCCTTTAGTGTTCCCCCAAGCCCTCCACTCTGTGTGTGTGCAATGATGTGTGGTAGAGTCAAGGTGGAAAGCTAAGAGGAAGACGGGACCCGATCAAGTCAGCAAAAGTGAGCCCGGCTGCTGCGTATGTGTGTGTGTCAGTCCAGCACGTGAGACTGTGTGTGTGCGTGTGTGTGAGGGGCTAGTGTTGACCAGGCTATGAGTGCGTCTCAGAGGGAGAGGCCGGCGTTGGATGCTGAGTTGAGCTAAGGGAGCAGAAGAGGAGAATCTGTAAGAGGAGCAGCCATGGGGCTCGGACAGTCCAGCAAGGTTCCGGTCACCGAGGACACAGACGAGGGTGAGTGAGAAAACATTCAACAGCATTCTTATCTGACTTTTCTTTCTTTTTTGTTTCCCTACTTTTGTGAGCTCAGATCTAGTGAGGATGAGCAGGGACAATGGGTATAAAAGTTGTGAGCAGGACTCACTGCTGTTGACTGCTGTGTCCCAGGGTGTCCATCTTTTCTGCAGCCGTATAAATGTGTTAAGCTATTTCCTATTAGCTAACAAAATTAAGTGCACTTAGAGTAAATGGATCTGACTGATGTAATGCTGATTCAGTCTGCCACTGGTCTAGAAAAAAGAGGGAATGCCACTTGATGTAGTCACAGTTTGACCACAGAACTGTGTACTTACACGGAGATACACATAGTAGACATAAACAGTTCTTAAAAATATTTATGGAACTCTTCTGGACATTTTTCTCTACTGTTAGCTTTGCTGGTGAAGTCTTTATATTTATTATTATTACAAATGGCCTGAATCATGCCAGGTTATTATCTTAAATTCTTTAGTCATCAAGGTCAGCATCAAAAGCAGCTATAACTTTGATTGGCAAAGCTCTTAGTTTGAATTTATTTCCCTTTTTCTTTGTGACCCGAGTAGATAATACAATGTGAATTTATTGATCTGAGGTAGACTCTGAAATTAATTCCACTTTGGCTGTACCCCAAGAGCTTCAAATAAGTCACATGAGTCAGTGATTTAGTCAGGAGTGAGGTGGCTTTCCCAGGTGTTTCCTTACCGTAGAGGATTTTTGTCTCTGTGTGGCTGCTATCCATGATGATCTGATACTTTGCCTTTTATTAAGTTGTAAACTGTAATATCGTTTTTCAGTTTAACCCATGTGACAGGTTCGTATTCCAATAATTATCATTAGAATATTTCTTTGTTTGCTGAGTGTTTCATTATTCTGTGACAAACCAATTTTTTCTACCCAGCTGTGTCAAATAACAGCATTGCATCTTGATGAAATCCATATCTGCGGCTTTCTCTTTTTCACTGGAGGCAACCAGTCTCCCCCCTCTATCAAAGAGGCAATCATTATTCACGGTTAACCTGGCTGCTTAGTCATTTGGCGTGCTGTTCTGGAAATGTCACTCATAACAGAGTGTCTCTGAACTCTGAGTTAATGCAACAGTGCACCTTCCTGACTTCTCTCTCACAAAACAGCGTGGGCGATTTCACCAAGGGCAGGAGAATAATAAACACAGAGACGCGCCGTTTTGAATTAGAAAAAGAAAAAAAAGAGGCCAGCTCACTGGAAACAAAGTAATTCCTCTCAGTGATGAAACTGGCGTCTGACACGGGCAGGGTTCTCCCTCTGAGGTCGTGGGAAGGCGGGTCACTGCGCGTCGAGTATATGTCGTGCGCTCACTCACTCTGAGTAGCACTAAAGATGCAAATTAAGTTTTCACTTTACACTTCAGGAACGTTAAAGGTCGCCTCAAGGTAACGTTGGCCGCAGAGGTAGAAATTTATGTTTGTTTGTTAATTCAATGGCAAATACTAATAAATGCTGACATTTGGAAAATAAATGCTCGATGTACACAAATGGTTAGCTAATGCTCATTTTCAACTTCAGCTCAAAAACTTTGAAAATAATTGATAGTAGTAAGCTATAAATCAAAGTTTACTCATTTATAAACATAGCTGAGCTCCAACCATCTGGCCAAGTTTGCAGAAATGTGCCACTTTTCTACACACAACCTAATTAATATTAGTATTGAAACATATTTATACACAGATGAGAGATTGTGACTCACCTGATCATTAAATGACGCTCTTGTGGCAGTTATAGCTACATGTTAATTTGTGACATTTTTATAAACCTTGCTTTTTATTTTTGTGGTCTATATTGTAAATAAAATAAAAAAGCAAATTAACCCATACCTACAAAACAACCTATACATAAATATTTCACATTAAAGTCAGCAGTCAAAAAGTTGTCCAAAAGGAGACACTATAATACTATTCTTATAATTAAATTTCATTTTCTCCAAGAAAATATATAGAATTTATTTGCAGAATAAATGAGAGTCCTTTCGTTGCTGGAGTCAGGTCACACTCAATCCATATAGTTGATTTACAGAAAGGTGTGTGCGTGAAGGTGAACTCTGTCAAGACATGTTTATCTCCCCTGAGAGTGATGTGTGTGCCACATGTGCTCCCTGATGTGCCACGTACCTTTCCATCTTGTGCAACCAGGAGGCTCTGGTTAATGGACGGACCCTGTTTACTGCTGATCATGCTTTATTCACAATGCGGTGGCACATGGACCCATGGGTTCTGTTTCAGTTGTCAGAGCAACAGCGCGAGCGCTGATGTTCCAACGTTGGTGGGTCTTTAAGTGATTTACAGGCTTCTGTGTGAGAGGCGGAGAGGGAGGGGGAGACAGAGGGGGACAGTGCGTCCACAGTGAGACAGGCTGATGTTGAAATTGACATTTGTGTTTTCTGAATAGAAACACTTGAACTACAGGAGAAAAAAAAACAGAAAAAGTTTTCTTTGTCATATACAACAAAGAGTAAGACACATCTTGAGTGTCAGCTGGTTAAACTCAGTTTAGTTCCCACCCGCTTTCTGTCATCACTTCCCATATACGATACCATTCCTGTTGTGATATAACCAAACCTTTCATTTACATGTTCGTCTGTTTCTGTACAACTGAATGACTAATAACAAGTGATCTGAGGGTCTAGTCTCATAAATGCTACCTGTTAACCAGGCAGAGACGTTGGTGCATTGAGTGAGACGTCAATCAAAGTCACATTTTATGACTGCGGAAAAAAAAAAACCCACAGCAATGAGCCACAGTGTCGCACTGGCCGAGATGTTCCTTCATTATGACCATGATAATGTCTGACACTGTACCCACTCTAAGATTTCTGTGAGGGAGGGGGATTCAGTTTTCACTTTTGCGCCTAAATCTAACGTCACTTAAGTCCAGGCTGATGTGTAGCCATACCAATATACTTATTGTGCCAAAGTTTTAGGAGTGGAGTGGAGCAAAGTAAAAACAAACTGCAATGTCATATACATTGAGAAGACATGTTGATTTAAGATCAGCTTCGAGAGCCACATCGATTTTATCTATCACACATGCCATTGTTGTTATGTCCTCGTTGGTTACAGCGCACTGCTGGACAATGCTTGGCTACACCTTGACAATGGCATTCGTCTCGTCCGTGACGCTGATTGGCTAATGGAGTCCTCATGTTCATTGTTTGTTTTGTTTGTTAACCGAGAAACCGCTGTTTCATGTCACAATGTCAGACGAATCAGTTAACCTGAACTCGGTAGAATGGGTGGATTCAAAGCCCAAGACAAGACAAACACTAGTTTATATTGATTCAGTCCTACATACACTATTCTGCTGCCAGATTACTCACAAAGGCACCAAATGTGTGTTAATCCACTGCTGAAAATAGTCCCAAACAAAAGAACAATTTGCTGTAAACTCCTGTTTGAGTTACATTTATTAAAGACGACAGTGCCTCGTGTTTTTGATAAGTTACTGAAGCTTTTTTAAAAATGAGATGATATATTTGTGGCCCATTTTTAGATATGTGTGTCTTCAGTAGGAATCAATGTGCTTGGGCTGAGTGCAACAGACAAGGCAGGGAAGTCAGAACGTGTTTCGAAACAGACAAACACATTGTCGGTTTTCATCTTTTCATGGGATGTGTTCACGATAAGAAAATATACTGAATAGCGCCAGCCTTATGCTTCAAAATCAAACTGTCTTCTTAACTTTACTGCGACACACACTGTGAGCTCCTGTCACAATATTCCAAGCGCTCATTTTTTTCTTGTCCGCGTGAAAACTTGCAGCTGGTGTTCTCAGGTTTTCCACTGCAGACATTACAAGGCGTCAAAATCACTGGCGTAAGCTTAAGTTAAAAGTTACGGGTCTGAGTAAATATTGTCTGCCCAAAATGTACGAGCTGTGAGAGCATAAAGACAACCACCTATGTGTCTGTTTTTGAGTAAATGAGAGGGGCAAAAAATGAGAGCATTTATCAAACTTCGTTGGCTTAGTGCGGACGTACTCTTGGACAGAGATGCACAGAACTTCTGACAGACAGAGACAGAGAGATACAGACATACAGTACTGCACAGTCATACAGAGGGCACGAGAGACTGTGTGCGCCTCAAACTGAACAAGCGTGATGACTTCAATCCAAACTGATTAGCATGTGTCAGTCAAATCCAAATTGACTAGCAGATGAGTTCCTCGGTCAGACGGTTTCCTCAGTTAGTTTAAGCCACGAAAAAGGCTGTCAATGTGTCAATTCCACTCATGTGCCGATTTCAATCATTACACGCTCTGTTACTCATGTGCCTGTCATTTAATGCAGCACATTAAACCATTCAGGGTTCTGCTGGTAAAATGTGACAGTCTCCATCTCACCCCCCTCCCACTCTCTCTGTGTCTGCCTCCCTTTCTCTCTCTGTCTCTGCGATCACAGAGCTCTGCCCTCTCATCCACGACCACAGCTGTCTCTCTGAAAAAACCCATCAGAGTAGAATCTCCAAGTAGCTCAGCAGGAAAATAACCATGCTGATCTGGAGTGTCTGTGTGCATGTTAGGTATATAGCATCTGTAAGTCCATGCATGTGTGTGTGTGCGTTATAAAGCGGGCGTCATATGGTCCTTTTCAGAGTAGGTTGTGTAAACACTCCAACACAGATAGTGTGAGAGGAGGAAGTGCCACTGATACATAACATTAACTGTCACATCCAATAGATCTAGTGACTGCAGGCGGAATCAGAGTGTGCATGCGTGTGTGTGTGTGTGTGTGTGTGTGTGTGCACGTTGTGCTGTTGCAGGAGAAGCAGGTAATGCTGGTGTCTAATTCCCGCGTGTATTTTGGGGAATGATTGTGAACGTGTACAAGTGTGTGCATCTGTGTGTGTGTGGTCAGGTGAGAGCAGAGAGTGGGCAGCAGCTGTTCCGTCCTCGGGGAAACGGCAGAGAGGGCAAACCTCCTGTCCTGGTTGTCATGGCAGCCAGAAACAAACAGCCCAATCCGCTTCCAATTGGCGATAAATGCCGCTGATAGATGGAGGAGAGTGAGATAGGGAGCTCTGGTTAAGGTTGTGTGTGTTTCCAAGCTCATGTTCAATAAGTGTGCAGACGAGAGAATTTTTCAAAGGCTGAGAGGATATTGAGCTGCCGAAAACAGAGAGATACAAATCTGTCTTTTATTCAGTGGGAAAACATGCAGTGCTCATAAAAGACATCTTTGTGTTGAGGCTTATTTTAATTCTCTGCTATATAAAGTCAGTGACCTGTGGTTGCCCTGGAGACCTCCATCTGCTTCAGCTTGACTGTCTGCATTGTTCAAATGAGCTGAAAGCAAACCTCACCGTGAACCTACAGTAACAAATCCTCCTTTTCATGTATGTCTATAGTGCTCATTCCATTCCCTTATATCCAGTATCTCATTTATTTTTCTCATTACATTTGCACAAAGCTGTTGGATAAACTCGTCACTGACTTACTTTCACACACATTAGTTTCATATATGTATCTAGTGCTATATTTTATATTTCATGTATGTAATTTATCTTTATTACAATGTGCTTTTATTGCTAAGCCGACCTGTTCTTTCATCCAATACATTTCATTGTACTGATGACCCCGTGATAACCTATGAAATGACACCGTACTGACACTTAATATTTATCTATTTCCATTTATAGTGTTCTAATGACCCAGTTTCATTTCAAAGTGTCATTTTAGCCCGTGTGTAGGCTACAGTTTGAAGCTGAAATACGCAACTTTTCAAATGCTTAAACTATAGCAAATATGTGTATCTAGTGTTGATCTTGTAAAGCTTTATCAACTTGTTTTAAAAGTGGGGTAGAAAGTACACTGTAGCCGCAGCGGCCCAGGTTCGAATCCAGCCTGTGGCCCTTTGCTGCATGTCATCCCCCCTCTCTCTCCCCCCTTCATGCTTACCTGTCCTGTCCATTAAAGGCAAAATGGCCAAAAAAAAAAAAAAAGAAAGAAAGAAAGAAAGAAAGTACACTGTAATTTTCAGAAAAAAACATTTTGGATATCAGGTCAGAACTTGTCCATCTTCAGTCTGATATTGGGTCTACTTTAAATAATTCCTGAGGAGAGGAGGATTCGATTTTCCCTAACCACCTAACTTTATCCTAAGTCCACACTGATGTGTCACCATGCCAACATACTTGTTTTACTGAGCCTTTAATAGTCAAGCAAAGTGAAGTAAGACAAACTACGATGTTGGGCGATACTGCGAAAATGTGTTGATTTAGAACAGCCTGGATAGCAGTGTCTATCTTGTCTATAGCGTTCGCCATTGTTGTTATTAATCCTTATTGGTTCCACCGCACCACTTGACAAGAACTTCACAATGACATTAGTTACACCCGTGGCATTGATTGGCTAATTGAGTCAGCCCGTGAAGCTCACTGGTTGTTTTGTTCTTTCAACCCCTGCAGCCACATCACTTTTCGTGTGCTGCTTTCAGATGCCTTTTGCAAGTATTTGAACCTTTGAACCTTGAGAAGATTGATGTGTTTTCTTTAAAAAACATAGGTAAAAAGGGGACGGGCGAGTTGGTTAAATGTCCCACAAATTGCAATTTCTTTTTACGATTTAGAAAAAAATAACTAGGGAAAAAAGAGAAGAGCTAGGGAAAAACTATATTTCTAATATTATTATTATTACATTTTAAAATTACATGACAGAATTATCATAATTTTTAAGCATCACTTTTTTAAGGTAATTTCCTTGTTTGTTTGTTTGTTTGTTTGTTTGTTTTTTGTCCAGTTGTCTCTCCACTGAAGCCATTTGCGTCCCCTGGGCAAATTCTAATGTCACGTCCGCCTATTGCCCGCCCCATTATTAGCTGCCATAAAACTCTATCCTGATGGCTATGTCTCTACCCTGGAAATCCAGAGTTCTCGCTAGAGCACAATTTGAATTTGCTCAGCGAGTCACTTTGGCAATCAGTAATGATGCTCATTACCCATGCCCTTGTAGCCGAGCTGCACCAATCTCATCGGTGTATCTGATATAGGCGGGCCAGAGGTGAGCTAAACAGATGACGACAGCGCTGCAACGACAAAGTCTGGAATCAGTCAGTAAACATTGCAAGATGGCTACGGATGAACACCAGTTGTGTGAAACAGCTTTGGCCGCTACAATGAACGAGTTAGACTTTGCTTTCTCTCTAAAAGAGGTACAGAAGACGGCGCTCTTTGCAAGAAGGACGTTTTTTGCTGTTTTGCCAACTGGATATGGCAAGAGTCTTATCTACCAGTTAGCTCCGCTGGTAGCTAAGCTCTGGATACTTCACCCCGTGTATTGTTCTGATTGGTCATAGTGTTATCCAATTGCATGCAGTGATATTTACAAATGCATGCTTGGTGCCACCCCTCGAGTTGGGCCATTTTCATTACTCATGGCCAGACCCTAAATCTTTCTAGATTTGAGTCTGGATTTCCAGGCTACTATGCCTCCACAGTGGAAGTCCTTTGCTGCCAAGATATTTTATGGATCGTAAAAGCAGTACCAGAAAAGCTTTCGTGGAAATTTTCTGTTATTTCTCAGCCTGTTTAGTTCAGCCTGTTCACACTATTGATCAGCTCCCGCTACTGCAAATCCCTCACCAAGTGTAGCTGACCCACGAATGACCCTGACCCTTGCACTTAGACCTGACTGGATGACAGTGTCACATCAGGTTGGAGGAATTAATTTAACCACAGATTTCTTTTTTTCACATATTTTCTAACAGGGACATTATTATGCTGTTCAATTTCAAACAAATGTTCGGCTATTAGTCATGGTAAAACAGTCAAATTTTTATTGAGTGTGTTGTTCCCCCCTTTGTCAATAGGTGCTGTAGCACCCTCAGCACCCACTTCCCCGTCCCCATGGTTTCATGTCATTATGCCAGATGAATCAGGCAACTTGAACTCAGTGGAGTGGGCAGATTTAAAGGTCTGGACCCTGGCTACTGTTTTGTATAGATTAACAGAGATTTCTACTCTTCTGTCTTACAGTGAATTTCGACCACTTCCAGATCCTGAGGGCAATAGGAAAAGGAAGCTTTGGAAAAGTAAGTCCATGTTTGTGTAAAGTTTACCCATGTTACGCAGATATTAAGTTGGTTAAGCTTTATGATACTGTATATGATTTTAATTAATATGAAAAGAAGGACTAGATTAGTATCTCATGCAAAACAAAAATAAAATGACAAAGAAATAACTCAAACAGGTCAGAACTAAAGACATAGAAAGGACATTCTAACACAACAAAACTACTGGCACTGACACCAACACATACTCCAGGAGGACATTAGTGTTGCTCAGGAGTCCGCATATCCAGTAAGTTAAAACACAAACTTTATATGTAAAACAGATCCAATAATAAAAGGCCATTCATAAGAGACGCACTTAAAAACAATACCAATAAAACTGGCAATACATATGAAAGAAAACTTTAATGATTTTCAAATGCAGCCACGACCACAGGATGCATCCAAATATCATGTTGTTCATGTGATTCTAGAGCTGCAGCTACTTTTTAGTTTCATTACTTATTAATTTGCTTATTTTATACATTATTCATTTGATCTGTGATATCATCAAATATCTTGTTTTGTCTGGGCAACACTCCAAAATCTGAAGTCATTCAATTTATCATTACATTAGAAAATAAAGCAGCAATACAGTGGCAAATGCATACCACACAGTTCAAGAGGTTTACTGTCATAAACACATTAAAAACCTCAGCAGTTTATACCACACAATGAAATGTAGAAGCTGGAAGCAGGGGAGGTCAAGCACTTCTGTTTGAAAAATGACTTCAATTATTGATCTAATATCAAAATAGTTGCACGTCAGGCACAACATGTTAAAGACAATATACCACATCCCCTCCGTCAGTCCAGTATCATCACACACAGCCCAGTAAAGCCTTCCAGTTTAATTTGCGTGAGCCCGACCAACAGCTCCACAGAAACAAATCTGAGGTGATAGCAGTCATGTTTCCTCTCGCTGCTAAGCCATGCAGTGCAGAGTAATTCACATCGGCACTCACAGCACATGCGAGCACATATAGCGATGCACATGCACGCTCACATGTACACACTGCACACAGACCCACAAGGCATCTACACTCTGTCCAACAACAGATAAGCAGTCTAATCATAGTAGATGGCAAGCTGTTCAATGGGAGGAGTGATGCGATCAGGGTTTGGCTGATTAACCATGCCAGCTGGTCCACAGATCACTCTCTTAGATAGCAGTAATCACTGGCTTATTGACGCTTGAAGCACAGACAAGCACGACTACAAATAAATATGGGGTATTACTCCTCTGCATATTGAAAATAGTGTCCATTCTCAGACGCATTGTCAAAAGGGGGCAATCGCGTAGAGTTTGATGTAAACACGCAATGACATCCACGCAGACTGAAGCAGGTGTTAAGTTCTGCGTATTGATGCGTCACATCAGAGTCATGATGCAAATACAATGAGTGCTGTTAAAAAGGATTTTAAAGCAGCGTTTTAAAGAACTGACTACATCCCCTACTGACACGCATCAGCAATTCTAATGACTGCCAACGTGACGTTTCCCATCTCTAAAATGCAAAACATACTGGTGTGAAAAGTTTAACGTCTTAAGAGGGGATTAAATTCCTGATCGCAAAGATTAAAGAGAAATCCTGAAGTTTCCTCCCAGCCTTGTTGGATGGACAACATTTCTGGTTATTGCACTATAACACTTCATGTGTCACAAGCAATAAAGCTTTAGGCGAACATGGGTGATGGAAAACACATGGCTCTAGTGCAACATTTTGCGAAAGAACACAGTTTGTCAAAGTGTCCAACAGAGTATCAGCACAACAATTATTCTGTTATTCTATTCTCATTTATCTTTCGAGACATCTTTAAAAGTATGCAGATTAGCAACTGATAATATAAGGACAAAACATGGAGGAATGGTGCATGTCTTTACTTTGTGGCTACATCTTTTAAATTACATAACTCTGCCCGAGAGGAAAGGCGATATTTAACATGTGTTATCCTGCTGTTTATCTTGTAGCTTATTTTATAGCTGGCAGAGAGCAAAATATGACAGACTTGAAAGCACTGAGGCAGACGACAGAGATGTACAAGCAGAACACAGACAAAGCATTCACATCATTTGACCACAGCGCTGAAGGAATTTACCCCTATGTGATCTTATCATCAGGTCTGCATTGTACAGAAGAAGGACACTAAGAAGATGTACGCCATGAAGTACATGAACAAGCTGAAATGTGTGGAACGGAACGAAGTGAGGAATGTCTTGAAAGAGCTGCAGATAATGCAGAACCTGGAACATCCTTTCCTGGTCAACTTCTGGTAAGCCACCATGCTTTAGCCAATACGTAGATGAATGTGTGGTTATACAGCGTTTGTCTGTGTACCAATTAAGTCTGAAGGTTTGCTGGGAGTGGCAAATGACCCTTGTCATTTGCCATTTGAGCTTCTTTTTGAATTCAAACTGACTTTCCACACATTTTTACTGATGAATTTTCTAAACGTTTCCATAACTTTTCCATATATTTTACCCCGTTTTCATGACTTTATTAAAGTAGTTGACAATGGGTAGGCTATATAGCAATGCATTCATACATTTTCTGTAACTGTATCCTGTTTGAACGTATGTGACACAGTAATAAATTGAGGTTGATTGGTAAAGGGCTGCCCCTGACTGAGAATTTTTCTAGTTGACCAATAGTCATCATTTAGGGCCATTAGTCGACTAGTAGCCTGCATGTTTACGATATTAATTTGATTTTTGAATTATATATTTTGGGCGGGGCAACACAATGGTTTGAGTTGAAGGTGTGAGAAAGAATACTATCAGTAACATTGTTAACACTGTGCTACATTACAGAGAAATACAAAACTGTACTAATGAACCTTCATTAATATAGGCCTATATTTTATCTACAAGTGCACGTCATACACTGAGCGAGCCGCCTGTTAATGACGCTGTCAGCAAAGCAATAATGATTGTGCTAAGTGGCTAATGGGCATGTAGCTACTGACATGTTTCAGATGATACATCATGTTTGTAGTCGACCAATGAAGATGAGTTTACATATCACCTTGGGTTCGTCCTTCACCTTCTCAAAATGATCCCACACTTTGGATTTCCTGCCCGACATGTTATTAACTAGCCTGTGGAATAACCGCAGGTACCAGCCCTGGAAATTAGGCGCTACTCTTGTGCCTTTTTTGTGCAAACTTTCTAGAGCGCAGCAGCAGGTTGTGTCTGAAGTTGCTAAGCATCCTTAACAAGCAGCATATAGCCTATTTATCTGAAATCCTGAGTGCAGAGCAGATCTTCTCCCAGCCGCTGTTTATAAGTGTGTAGGCCTATCGTCTGTGGGACAGATGTAAAGCTCTGGGTAGCCCTGCACTAACATGATCAACTTTTCCGTATTTATCAGACTGAATATTTACAGAAGAAGGGAAAGATATCTGTCGGCAGCGTTTGGTTTGTAACGTGACTCCTGTCTGACTGCTGAGTCATATAGGTTTTGATTTATTTTGACAAAGTGCAGCTCCTAATAGAGTTTCAAATTTGCTTCTTTTTTTTCTGCGACTAAGCGACCGATGAAACCTTGCTGACTAATAACCTTTCTGGTCGACTAACGTTTGGTCGACTATTAGGGGGCAGCCCTAGATTGGCGTCACGTCACTCCAGTCCTCCCCCTCCAGTTGGATCACTGACCCAACACACTGGCTGGATATTGCTTATTTGGACATCAACCTACACATATAGATAGTCTATGAGTATCACGTGATACTAGCGTCATTTTAACAGTTATGCAGTGCAGCACTAGATTTTGGTTTATTACAAGGAACGTATCTTGCTTCACATTTGAAATGTTTCGTGATTTTCATAAACATATTTTAAATAATAGCCAGAGGATTTATATTCAAAACCATTAATTCCAAAGTTTCCAGGCCTAGATAACATTTTCTTTCTAATTTCATAACTTTTCCAGAAATGTCACGATCATGGGATTCCCAGTTCAGACTGCCTTAAATTTAGAACTGAGTCACTTTGACAAAATATATTCCATTTTTAAAATATGTATACAAAAAGCTGCTGTGTAAAAATTAAAGCACACTTGATGATTTCCACTTCAGCAGGTCGTCTCCACAAAGGCTTGTATTTAACACTGGTTATTAGCATCAGCCATATCAGCCATGTGAATGATTTTGTAGTGCACTCTGTGTCACCCATCTGTTTTTATGGTGATTGTGTCGTGTCCATTAAATTAGTGAATGCACAGACACACAGAGAGGCCAGCGTCGGCCATTAAAGAAAGCTCTGGATAGAGTCTGCAGATGCATTCAGAAAGGTGTTGCCCACTGAGGAACACTCTCAAGCCTGCATCTGCGTCATCTCACCCTTTGATGTTGCTAAAAGGAAAATGTAGTTTGCTCACTGGTCCAAGCTCAACTTTTATGGGCGCAGCTCTCCTCTCTTGGCAGCTTCTTGTTCGCCTCGCCGCATTTGGGGGTCGAGGAAGTCTTTGCCTCAACACTGTACAAGCTCATTCAAACCACAAGCGCTAATCTAAGATGACTCATCAGGTACTTTCAGCGTCTCATTCATCATAATTTGAAAGCCTGAGCTTATTGAGCACCAGGAGTCGTACTTTTGAGATGTCTGATAAGTATGGCTTGTTAAGTTTCCGTCTGAAAGGCGTCATTAATTCTTGATAAGCACTCCCACTCTGCGATGCTTGAGAGGAAGCCACCCTGGTTTCTGACAAGCAGAAAGGCGGACAGGAGGGAATGTCTGCAAGGACACGCATAACCGCCACGGTTATGTAGTCCGGTTTTTACATTTTTTAAATTTATTTTTAGTCTTATTCGTCATTCCTCCTTTTGATTTACAGGTCCGCTACTTGCTCTTTTGGGTTGGGCTACTCCCTATATAAAGCTCTGGATATGTGAGCAATGAAATGAGATATTAAAAGAGTAACCAGTGGCACCAAGAGGCTTTTCCCCATCTACCCTTTGTCCTCTGTCCTACTTCTCTATCCTCTTTTCACCTACTTCTCCTTTCCCCCACTTTAATTCCATATCATTTTAAAAGCTCTGGCAGAATCAATAGCTGTCTTTTAATCACAGCTTTGCGGGAAACTAAAATCCTCCCATGGTAGGAATGAATAAAAAAAAGCACAGTAAACAGACGATAGGAAAAGACAGCAAGGCGCAGGAGAAGGCAGAGTAGCTACAAAGCAGAGGGAGGAAAAACAACTGAGGTGGTGAACAGAGAAAGAGAGATGTGTAGCGTACAGACTCATCAGACAAACAATGCCAGTGCTTGCTTTCTTGCTTGATTGCATGCTGCGTTGGACAAAAAAAAAAAAAAAACCTTTGGAAGTTAATGCTTTTGGCAGCGTAAAGCCCCCTGGGTGGGGGTGATTTCCTCCAGAGATGTGCTTGGGTCAGCTCTCTCTCTCTGTCTGCTCACTGTGTTGAGTTGGCGTAAGTTATGATTGTCCTGAGGTAAGCGCTCAAGGTCAGAGATAGGGAGAGATACCTGCAGGCATATGAACCGCACTGAGCCAGCTACGTGCAGAAAACCGGCCTTTATTTTTCTCCTGTCTGCTGGCCCGTCCTCTCATCCTCCTCCTCTGTCCTCTGTCTTCTTCTCCTCTCTCACCTTCCTCCATCTCTTCCTCCACCTCTCCTTTTTTGCTCCTTCGCCACCTGCTTCTCTCCCCTTCCTCTCCTCTTGTTGTCACTGCACTTGCTAGTGGGCATGACCTCAGGTGTCTGTGCACTGTGTGAAGCCACGCAACAATGCATTTGGAAGACAAGAGCCAAAAAAAAAAAAAAATTATATTATATATATTTTCCCTCCATGCAAACGATCGCAGACTGATTTTGAAGAATCGTAACCTCTGGCATTAGGTGGGTGGTACGGTCAGTGTATTGATGTGCCAGCACCGGCGGGGCAGCCCGTTGTGCCTGCGCTGCACTAAGTCTCTCTGTGTAAGGGGAGCCCTTATTGGCACCTCGCTGCCTGAGATACACTCACACTATATCAGACAGACACAGAGAGAGGATGAGATTGCAGCCAGCATCAGATGCTGCTGTATTCAGCTTTCAGTCTTGCTGCCTCCTTAACTGCCGATTTTGCAGTTAATTTGTTTGTTAATGGAGGAAATGTCACAGAAGAAGAACTTCTTGAAACTACCTGGTCACTGTTTGGTGAGATCACAGTCTGGGTTAATGTGGTTTCTGTGAGTGGCACATTTGTTTTTAAGCAGAATGAAAACAGTGATGTTTAATAGCCACTGCAAAAACTGCCTGTGTAAGTTTTGATTAATTTTTATATTCCAGAACACCATCTGGCAGAACAGTTCGGATCTGGAGGGAAACAACTATAATTTTAGACATTGTCATACTGTAATCAAATAAACTGTAGGATTGCAATCATCTGTGGAGTGCTATGAGTCCCTCAGAACTTTTTGTCTTATCACTCTTTCCAGGAATTAGCTGGTCGCTCTGTGTTGAGACAGTGAGTGCTTAAAATTAAAATTAAAAAGAATTTCATGCTCATTTAATACCAACCTAAAAGACTGGCTAGGATTAAGGAAATGACAAAACTAGATCAATATCTTTTTATGTTCTTTCCCACAAACTAGGCCACAGAATAATTAATCATGTTCTTTGCCAGCTTTTTTTTCTTAATTTTTGATTGAGAAATCACAACTAAACCTGCTTTCTACAAATTCTGCAGGACACTTCGTTCCATGTCTGCCCTCTGGGACGTACTGTTTTGAAGGAACATGTTATTGTAGAAACAAAAAGCCGTTGCGCAACTGCCAAAGGAAAAAAATAAGTACATTAACAATAGTCTGAAAACATTGTGGAGTAAAAGCTTCACTACCTTCAGGGACTCCCTCTTCTTTTTTGTCTCAGTTATGCAATCTCACTAATGCATTTCATTTCTATGCAGAGCAAGACATCACTCAGTGTTATTCCCCGTTCATGTGCATTTCTTCACTCAGAAAACCCAAACAGAAATGACATAATGTCTCACAAAGGCAGCGCTTTTGTTAAGAAACTAAGAGAAGAATTCCTCCAAGCATCCTCACATAAAAGGTCTAGTACACCAGATACGCTGTATTGTACAAGCACTACAGTCTGCTTAGGTATACGGTGCATTTTAAATGAATTGCATGAGCTAAAATAAGCTTAATTCCAGAGTCTAATGTTACAAGTGAGCAATAGTAAGACCTGCTTGTACCAAAGGTACAAAATGTATCCTCGTGTAGCTGCAAAATGTGCACATTACAGCCTCGTTTTACTTTTACACTGCAGGCATTGCCAAACACTAGAAAGCAGCATGTCAGCATGTAAAGCATTTGGCCTGATGTCAAGGTGACCGACTGCGATGGACAGAATCAGGGGTGGTGAGAATTAGAAAACCTCCCAGTTAAGTACTATTACTGAGCTCAAATGTAACAATGATGGAAATAAAAACATAAATAAAAGCAAAAGTTTTAGTGTATGAGCTCATTCATTTCCAGAGCTTTCTGTAAGGGGTGTGTGTGTTTGCATGAGAGTGTATTTATGTGTGTGTGTTCTGAGGGAGCATTAGACACAGACTGATGGGAGCTGTCAGTCAGAAGTGTTGGGAGACAGGGTGGGAGGAAGGTCAGAGGGCTGTCGGCATCGATCCAACATGTCACAGTCTGAGTGCTTGGCTGGCTGTGTCCGTTTCAGCAAAGGGCTTTGGTCAGAGTGTGTGTGCGCATGTATGGATAGTATGTACGTCTAATCACTGTAATTGCAATACCTTGTGTTGGACGGCAAAGTCTCGATTAGCCATTTTATCACTCAGGTTTACTGATGTGGGTTTTCTGCTGTGGGCATTCAATAGATAGATAGTAATTAACAAAATCACTAAAGTTTAAATTGAGGAGGTTTAGTTAATTTACTTTATAAAAAGGTATTCAGGTTATGAATAATGAGCTACTGAAGGGAAATGCAATCCATTCTTGAGTCCAATAGTGCTACACTGAATGAATGTGTACAAGTAATATCCTCTTTTCAGAGAGGCAATACATTTAGGAATATTGCCAGTAGTGCCATTACTTTTAAAGAGGGGAAACCATTGAGGGCACTTGCTGTAATGTAATTGGAATTGGGAATTATTTTTCTTATAATATTAAGACCTGTCTTTCTTGATTTAAGGACAGTAATCTACTTTAGAAATAGAATAATTTGTGTGTTTGAAGAAATAGTATTAAATTAACTATACAGCCTTACATGTCACAACTGTTAGCGTTGAAACAGAGAAGGGGAAGTCTTTTTTTGAAAGGACATGTCAGCAATAGTTTCTCAGCCCCTATGGTTTCTGGAGACTTCCATTACTGATGTGGCCGGGGGAATCTGTGCCTCTAAAAGCTCCACGCAGGATGCTCTCCCATCAGACTGACTGCCTGGAGGCCAACAAGAGGTCACATTGAAATGCATGTGTGGCGGAGCAGACACAGAAAGAAAGACAGAATGGGAAAAAGAGGAACACCTAGAGGACGAGAGGGAGAAAGGACAAGAGAGAACAGGCGAGAGAAAGAGAGACCAGATGCCAGCAAGGCTAATAAGTCGGGATAATTCCAACATAATGTACAGGTGCTAATCTGCAGACTGACTGCTGTTCTCTCCTCTCTTTACCCAAAATGTTGGCTGAGGCATCAGCTGCTAATGATGCTTGAGAACTTGCTGTCGCTGTCTGTCCTTTTCAGCCCATCACAGATGTAAAATGCAAATGGAGACATTCAACAATGCAGTGCTGTTGTCAAAATGAAGCTCACCGGTTGGCTGATTGTTTTCCACTTCATTCATGCACATCTGTTTCCACTTTTCTGTCTGCCATCTCTGTTCTTCTGCATGTTATTTTGTTGTTTATACTGGTTATTAGTTAGAACATCACCACCTGGGCAGAAGGTGTAGCATGAGGAGAAGCAGCTTCAGTGCTTTGTCTATGTCTGCACAGGAGGCTTTAGCCCTGTTTCCACCAAACACTTTCAGTATGGTACCTTTGGCTCTCAGGCAAGCTCAGGGGTTTTAGTGCTGCTGGAGCCCACAGGAACAACGCTCCACGACACTTTTTTTTCCTCCCTGTGAAGATATTTGCCACCCTGGTCAAAATTAGTCTATATAAACTTTTGAAGATCCACTCATTACTAAAAGTGTATGTCATATAAAAACTAAAGTAATGGTCAAAGTTGTCACAGTGAAATTTAAGGTGTGCTGATGGATTCATGTCATCTACTCATTGAGTAACATTACAAATTAACGTTCTACCTTAAAATTCGCTGGCAGAGTGACTGTCCGCAACTGACCAGTCAACAGACTGCAGTGTTCACAGCTCCACCTTTTAGCACCAGATCTGTGTGCTAGGTACCCCAACAGACAAAAAAATGAGGGACAGTACGGAACAGCTCCATTGGTACCATCCACAACTTTTCACAGTGTAAATGGGAAAAAAAGGCTAACTGCTCAGTGGAAACAGGGCTTTTCAGGCACCTGTACTGACTGTAGCTTTCAGGTATAGTTTAAAACTTTTGAAGTGGGGTTTATATGAGGTACTTTTCCACAGTCAGTGTATTACAGATACCTTAAGTACGTGGCCATCAGCGCAGCCACAGTTTGGAGACACAAGCAGGAGTGCCGACACAGAAGCTATGCAATTTACTGCTGTGGATGGGGGTTGGCAGCAAAACATAATTTAGCCACAAAAAAAGTCCCATTTAAAAAGTCAAAATCAGTTTGAGTGTATGTTATATTGAGAATATTCTGCCTTTAGACAGCCCCTTTGCTGTGGCGCTACATTCTCTCAACCATAGGACTTATGTATTTATAAACGCAAACTGGGGGCATGCTGCTGACTGGCATCTGCTGTCGGTAATACACTGACTATAACCACACTTCAAAAAAGTCTAAGCTATCCCATTAATGCACAGCTTTGACATGATGCAGGCTCTTTTAAACCACATTAGTCATACACGTATATGTTGTCATATTAATGGTAACTCGGGTAACTTCTGTGACCCATCGCCTACCTGTGACGAACAACTTAATGGGAACCATCTCTAATTCATTTTGACAGCAGTGGCAGCAGGCCAGAAGAGACTTCATCCATATTCAAACGCCTTCTAAATACTGTAGCCATGTCAGAGAGACAGAGAGAGACAGCAAGAGAGAGAGAAAGAGACAGAGAGAGCACCTTCTTTAGGAAGAAATTAGGCTTTATTGTCATAAGAGACCAATTTACACTTTAAGTAGAGTGGTGATATTGCTGAAAGAGCATGAAATAGAAAGCTGAATTAGCACCAGGTCAGTCAGTCCCTGAGGGGTGATGCTGATTTGCAGCTATAATATAAAACACACAGTATAGCACAAGAAATTATTAATAAGTGCAATAATGTGCACTTATACACATCAAGTGACAAAGCAGTAACAAACATGAGTTGTTCATTTGTGGATGTACAGGATACAAGTTTCAGCTGTACTGAAGGTGTGTGTGTGTGTGTGTGTGTGTGTGTGTGTGTGCTTGCAGGTGTGTAGGCTGAAATCTGTGAGTATGTGCGTTATATTTTGGATTTTTTAAGACTTATAAAGGTTTCAGTGACTGTCTGGTCTTAAGTAAAAGGCAGCTGGCTCATACAACAGGCTGCTAGGTGGCAATAAGTACGCCTGGGTACATGTGCATGTGTCTCTGTGTGTGCACATTACGGTAATCAGAGTGTACTTTACATGCATTACTATGTTTATCACCACCTCAGGCTGTTGACCCTCTGTATTGCGTCTTTGTTCCTGGGCAACCATGTGAGAGATTGCAGTGAGTCAGTCAGTCTTGTTTGCTCAGAAGACAGAACAACTCCCCCCCCCCCCCCCCCCCAACCCCAACAATGACAGCAAAGCCCTTTCTTTTTTTAACACCTTGGTCATCTGATGGAAAGACTTGTGGGACAGAAAACACGTAAACCTCGGCCAAGCATGAGAGCTGGTTTTCTACTTGATTGAACTGGTTTCACAGAGGACTCAAGTGTGCCATCGATTGTTTTGATGGACTTGCTGTACCACCCTAACACCAACCCCCCCAATCACACAGCAGTATGATAAAGTAATAATGCATTGAATTTTCATAGATTTTCTACATTACATTTGCTTTTCTTATAGCTTTGTGACAGGTGGGTTTAAAGTGAAAATCCTGCAGTGCATAGACGGTGATAAATTAAACACTGACAGCAGTTTGGCTGGTCTGAGAAGCGATTATTGGTCAGTGCAGAGCAACATTGAGCATTTGGTACGAGATATTGCAGCACAGCAGCTGGGTCACAAACTGTCTTACAGCTAAGAGGCACACTAAAATATGTTTCTGAAAACATCTGAGGTGAGAAATAGGCAATGCAGTAACAGTATCTTGATTGACAGTCCATGAGATGTGACTGACATGACTGACAGCTGCATTAGAGACTCCTTGGCTCTGATTGTTTTTGGTTGTTCTCAGTGCACCACAGTATATTCTAGCAAATACTATTAGAGGCAATAGGAGGAGAAGGGATATGTTTTTTTCACAGACTAAAACTTCTTTCCCACTGCATAACAAACCCACTAACACCTGCTAACATCTGGCTTTTTAATGCAATGGAAAAGGGTTTAATTGGTACTACACTCACACATACACATGACTCTGCAGTAGCCACGGGTATTTATCACCTACAGCTATGATCGGCATTGATGGGAATTCAACACCTGAGTGCACAAGCTAAGTTTCACTCCTTTATCGGCAAGATGACACAATGACCCATCACCACAAAATACCGTCTGCCTTAGCACTTGAACATCGATCCAAGGTGGTCTACACCGAGTTTGAGAGAGACTGAATAAATAAGCGATAAGAGATATATAAAAGTTAATAACCACCTTAACATTTTCACTGGCCTCTATGCTCCCCTCTACTGTTTACTGACCTGGTCTGTCCGTGCCTTCAACTGTAACACATTACAAAAAAACAAACAAACAAAAAAACATGTTTAAAAACCTGCGTACATGCGCTAATTTTGGTGGAAAATGGGTATTTCTGTCTCATTCAACACTTGGTTGATGTAGTGGCTCAGTCCATAGGGACTTGGGTTGGGAACCGGAGGGTCGCCTGTTCAAGTCCCCGTCTGGACCAAAATATTGAGCATGGAGAGGTGCCAGTTCACCTCCTGGGCACTGCCGAGGGCACTGTCGAGGTGCCCTTGAGCAAGGCACCAAACCCCCCAACCGCTCGGGGCGCCTCAACAAGGGCAGCCCTCTCACTCTGACATCTCTCCACTTTGTGCGTGTATAGGTCCTGTTTGTGCATGTGTGTGTCTTTTGGACCTGTGTGTAATTGACAAGCAAGAGTGAAAACATTGAATTTCCCCTCAGGGGATTAATAAAGTAAATAAACTAAACTAACAGTTATGGTAGACATGACAAACCCCTATTTTGATAAAAGCTACTAACTGTAGCTTTAGCTATCAGCCGATAACGATCAGACTCTATTCTGCCACATTTTAGCAGATTTAAATAAATAATTACATAATTAAATCGTGACACTAATCAGCGGTGGTACCGTGGTTCGCACTGTCGCCTCATAGCAAGAATCAAATTTGAATCCAAGTTCGGATCCTTCTGTGAAAACCCTCTGTGTAGAGTTTGCATGCAATGTGGTTTCCTCCAGGTTCTCCTGCTATGGCAAGGCGTTTTCTACATTTAATTGCTAAGTTTGACTATCGGCAGTTACCATTATAGATATCAACAACACCATTTTGACTAGTCGTAATGTCATTGTGACTAGTATGAATTTTAATTGAAGATATAACGTCATTCTGACTGGTCAGTTACAGATATCTGTAATTAGATTTTGACTAGTAAAAACTCTAATTACAGATATCTGTAATTAAGTTTTGACTAGTAAGATTCAAACTACTTTTGCCATTCATGTGTATGGGGTTTCTCATTATAGATATCTCCAATGTAGTTGCGGATATCTGCAACTGAATTGGAGATATCTATAATTCCAGTTTGAGATATCTACAACGTCATTTTGACTAGTCACAAGTCAAGTTCAAGATATCTACAACTTCATTCTGACTATCTGAAAGTTAATTCAAGATATCTAGAAAGGACCATGTAGATATCTTCAATTGATGATAATTAAAGATATCTTGAACTTGAATTATGACTAGTCAAAATGACGTTGTAGATATCTCTAGTTTGTAGTTTGTATTTGTTATGTGTTATGTATGTCTATAATGTAATGGAGTGTAATGTTGTCTTATGTTATATGTATATGTTTGTCTAGGGACCCCATTGAAAATGAGATGCTACATCTCAAGGGGCTATCCTTTAATAAATTCAAATTCAAATTCAAATTCAAACTGGAATAAGGGATATCTCCAATTCAGTTGCAGATATCCGCAATAAGAACTGCAGATATCCGCAACTACATTGGAGATATCTATAATGACAAACCCCATACACATGAATGGCAAAAATAGCTTGAATCTTACTAGATATCTTAAATTAGAGTTTTGACTAGGCAAAATCTAATTACAGGCAAAATTATGTTGCAGATATCAGTAATAAATATCCAGTCTAGCTATTAAATGTTAAAACGGCTTGCCATACTCTGGCTTCCTCCGGCTAGCTGCTCTTTAGTATGCTTGCTAGTTGTGTTAGCAGTTGTGTCCATACAGCTGGAGATATTGCTGTCAGCATGATTAAACACTTCGCTTTCCATAGGGCAAAATCATGGATGTCACATAACACTTCGTTCAACTTGACATAAATAAGTTATAGAGCATTAGCACACTGTAACTAAAACAACCACCACTTCCTGCACCGATGAGGTAGTCCTCGTTGGGGATGCATCACAATGCGCCTTGGTGGTCGTTTAGACTTGTTTTTAGTGCTGATCAGATCACCCAAAACTCATGTTACTATCAGGTCTAAACAGGCTCCATGTGTCAACCCTGTGATAGTCCAGTGGCCTGTCCACGGTGTATATAGCCTCATGCCCAATGTCAGCTAGGATAGGCTCCAGCCCCCCACAACCCTGTACCAGGATAAGTGGTTACAGACAATGACTAATCTTTAACAGAATAATAGTTAAATAACCAAAATGAATAATTAATGATTAAAGTGGAAGATGAGGTTGAATATGATGCAATTAAAGATTAAAGTCTGGAAAGAGTCATTAAACTTACTGTACTAGCAGAACTCCTCTCATTCATCATGCACATTATGTACTGTTGCAATTATATAAGTAAACAGCAGTTTTCCTGGATGAAGCCGATGTTTGTCTTCCAAGAAAAAGAGCAATTAACGTCCAGTTAGTGTCCCCTCAGTGCTTGTGACAGCACCTTAACAACTTCTGCTTGGTTTGAGGTATTTACTGTGTGTGTGTGTGTGTGTGTGTGTGTGTGTGAGAGAGAGAGAGTAACAGACCTGGAAAGAGACGGCTAAAGAGAGAGAATAAGAGACAAAGAGAGTTAATCAAATGATTAATAGACGGAGTTATATGGAGTCCATCCAGCAAACACACACGCTGTGTCTAGCTCACACTTTAAACAACTGAGGAGCTTGTTTTTCTTGTCTTGGTTTATAGTTTGCAGCTAGCATTGTTTTCAGCTTTGGCCATCATATTCGAGGGTCATGAATATTTTACATGTCTTCAGATTTGCATTTAAAATAAAAAATTATACATATTTTTGCATACTGTATTTTTTTGGTTACCTTTCATGAATGTTTATTTCCTTTTTCCATGTTTTGCCCATGATAATATTCTCATTACATTCTCTCTTGTGGCCGTATATGCAGTTTGTAATAAGTTATTTCTATCATAAAATGAAAGCTTCAAACTAATAACAACTCTCCCTGACTCTTGAGAGAAATTCCAGCTTTTTCAAGTTTGGGGCTGATTAATTCTTCACATATCCAAACATGTACACAGAACCAGAGCAGAAGCAGTGTGGATAATCAGGGAGGGATGTTTTGACCACGTATGAACTCAGTCAGAGTCCTGTTGGTCCCAAAAAGTACAAATCCTGAATCAAAGTGAAGCATTGCTTTGATATTTAAGAGAATGTGATGCTAATATGACACCTGTTTGATCTGTGCTTCCACTTTCTGTGCCAGACTCAAGTGTCATATCATTTTCCAACACACTCTCTCTCGCTCATATGCATGCACTGATCCACTCTGGTGGTTCATTTATCTCCCGCTTACATCTAATGGCAGCAGCTGGAACTTTGATTTTTTTTTTTTCTCAGATTCAAGTCTTTGTACACTCTCCATGGAAATCCCCTCATTTTAGAATATGTTGCTTTAAAGTAATTTTGTCTCCTCATTTATAAAGCTCTACTCTCTTACTGATGGGATCGTAACATTTAGAATATAGCAGGCGTCTTTTATTTTGACCACATGAAGTAAACCTTGCTGTATCTGAGATTCGTTAGGAGTTTGTGTGGGTATCTGTGGCAAAGACACTCAGATACATATATAAACTTTGCTAAAAACTTTGAAGGACCTTGGTGTCCGCAGGCGTGGCCAAGTCATTTCTGCTTGTCTGAGTGATTGATAGCATTGCAGCTGGGCCCATCCATTCAGCTGTACTGTATTATAAGCTAAGTGGGAAGGGCTGGCCTCTTCTCATTTCTTTTCCCCCCCTAAAACTTAACTTCATGAGAACTGTTTGTTGATTGTGCATCTGGGTGTTCAGAACAGAGTCACTCATTCAAATTCAAGATGTCACATTGAATTTTGCCAGTTTATTTTATAAAAATACATCATAATATTTAATGCATCTTTTATCTGAAACTGAGAAGGAAGGAGATTGCTGTATCGTCATGCACCTCTTTGTGACTTTGCCAAATGTGTGTGCATCTTCAGGACAAGTATCTAACAGATAGTCTTTCCACACTCAGAGGCCATCGGCAATCAGATGTTAAGTGGTCTCAGCATTATCTGAGCCTTAGCAGACAGTTTTGAGTCAGCTCAATCAATCTACATCCATCCAGTGCAGAAAAGCACCACCTCCAGTTTATTGGAGAAGGGCCCCGAGGAGGGGAGTTCACCAACGTGGCAAAAAACTACCCCCGGACATTGAGCAATGAGTTTGAGCCAAGATGGTGCTTACAAAGACAGATCTGCCTCTGGAGTAAAAAAGAAAAAAAAAAACCTGCTCAATGGGTAACTTTGGTATTTTTCATACTAAACCCTATTTCCCCTATTTTTCAGACCTAGAGTTCACTTGCTTTGGTCCGTATCAGGGACTAATTTTGTAACAAAGTTGCACAATTGCCTAGAGTTGGTTGGTGTTCTCACAGTAGCATTTACAAGTGGACCAAATAAAACGCCTTGCGGGGGGCAAAATCGAGGAAGTAAACCAAATGTTGAAGAAGAGTACACTTACAAGATAAATGTGACACTTTCTAATGTCACAGTGGAGGGACAACTACGTGGGTTGATTTTAGCGCTGCTCATCGTGGACTATATTGCTGTCATTGTTCATTTTAGTCAAACCATACAGTTTGAAAACGAGGCGCGGCTCCAACTAGAAAACAATGTTTTGATGCATTGGATGTGCTGAATGTGCATATTAAGGCAGTACAGGAGGAGGTGCACATTAATAATCCTCCAGGACTGTAACATGCTCATGTTTAACCCAAACAATGTGTCATGTGACTGCAGTTGGTTCGGATCGAGGTCAAAACACATTCTCACCTCAAACGAACCGCACGAGAGTTCATTTGTAACCGGACCGAGACCACCTCTTCAAGAATGTTTGGTCCGCTTGTTTTGGTGCACACCTGAGTGTGATTGCTATGTTCACACCTGCCCAACCGCACTTAGGGGGCAAAAATACTTGAGTGCCATTGAACTGAACCAAACAGGGCAGGTGTGAAAGCACCCTAAAATTACTGTTCATTTAAACGGGGTCTGGTGGGTTGGTGATAGTGGGTTCAGGGCTTGCATTTTTTTTCCTTAAAAACAGGTCTATCATTGTAGGGATGTTTTCCATAATAATACTTAAACAAGCCCTTTTAATGAACATAAATTGATGGTGCCTAAGTCCCAAGTGGTTTCACTGCAGTCTGTTTTGCTGCTGCTGGCTGCAGCGCTCTCACTCAATACTGGACCAGATTCAAAAACCGTTGTTCCCATTAGTCACTTAGACACAAAAACATAGGATAACAGGATCCAGGTTGGAAAATCCTAAAGTGTTCCTTTAAATTTGAAACTCAGATTCAAATTCCAGATTCCAGATTCACAAACCCAGATCAGCAACATGTTGAAGGACTTGAGAGGGGTGGTAGTGTGGTATTTTCCAGAAAATCTGTAGAACGTTGTGTTGCAGACACTACACAGAGCAACACTTTAGGCAAGCCAAAAAAAAAGTTGGCTGCTGCAATTATTTTTAATATTTTTTTTGCATGAATAAGTTTCTTGTGGGAGAGAAACTAATTATCTCATCGTTTTGAGGGGAGGGAAAAAAGCGTGGCCCCAGTGGGACTCTCAGCATGTAAAATCAATGATGATTTGTGCAACAGCTTCTCAAATGGTGATGCAGCAGGCCGCATGCTGATAAAGACTTGCTGTGCATGACAGTGCTTGATGGATGGATGAATAGATGGATGGCCACAAGTAGCACTGCCACCCAGAACATTACTCACACACAAACAGAGGACTGAGGCAAATGCAAACAAATACTATACAGTATATAGAGAATATAAGAATATTTCAATCCTGAATAAAGGAAGTGACATTTTTGCCACTTTCCTTGCTGGAGACAGGGAAGCAGACAGTTCAGTTTTCCCTGCCAAATCTATAAACCACATACTGACATAAGGAAAAATGGTCTGCTTTAATGAAATGGCAAGACACTCACCAGTCTCATGAAAATCCTGTTAACCCTAAATAGAGAGAAACGCGGGGCAGCGAGCCATCTGAGCGGACAATGTTGCTGAGTAGATGCAGAACTTTGCTCAATAAATGACATAAGCGTTTCATACTGCCAGTGGTGAAGGAAAAAAAGAGGTACAAATGCTCAGTGACACTGTGCATGTCACTCCATGTCACATTAAAAAAAAAAAGGCCAGGATAATCTGTTTGATGATCACTAATGTAATCACAACAGAGATTACTGGTGTGTTTTGTCTGTTGTAACTGTCCTCATTTGCTTTTTGCTCTAGAAACCAGAGAGCAATTGGATGCAACTCTGATGGTGATTGCATCCTAAGTGTATTTTTAAATATGCGGATGGTGTATTGTATTTTATCTTAGTTTATAATGCTCTTCAGTAAACAACCTGGAATATTTCGGTGCACAGTTTTGGTCTTTTTTTCTCAGATAATTTGCATGGTGAAATCTTTTTAATTAACAAGAATGTTAGGAATTAAACTGGTAATAAATGAGGGCCCAAAACCTTATTTTGTAGTAGGTAACAAAAATTTAAAAAAAAAAAAAAAAAAACTAGAATAAGTGCCTTGCAGTAAGCTTCCTCATACCAGTCAAGTTGCAGTTACAGTCTACATCCATCTCTATGAAAATACAGATGCTTCACACACATTTCACCCCCGGCAGCACAGAAGATCTATACAATCAGCACAGTGTCAAGGTGGGCACCCGAGATTAGAGTCACCTTTTCAGCATCTGACAAGATGTCTGTGCTTTTGTTCGTGAGTTACAATGTTGAATAGTGGCCAGAAAAGTGCATTAAAATAAGAACATTAAAATGTCACAGTGAAGCTGACCTTCGACATTTTGGATATACAGTGTTATCACTTTATCATTTTTAGACATTTGAGTGAAACTGTGTCATAGTTAGCGTATGAGTTCTTGATTTATGGCCAACATGTTTTGGGAGGTCAGTGACCTTTATGTCTGATCTTCGACGACCGAACTCCAATCAGTTTATTGTCTAGTCAAAGTGGATGTTTGTGCCACATTGGAGGAAATTCCCTTGTTATGTTCTTGAGATGTTGCGTTTATTAGAATGGGGTGGACCCACACACATATAGATGATTGTAGTGTTGTCACGGTACCAAAATTGGGACCCAAAGTACGATACCAGTGAAAGTGTCACGGTTCTGAGTAGTATCAGGATACCACAACAAAAATGAGGCAGATGTGCCTTTCGTCATTTATAAAAAGATAAATCACTTTTCTATAATACATCAATGATATTTCAATGGAATAAATTACTTATTGACTTATTCATACTTCAAAAACAGCATCAGTAAGTGATGAACATAGGGGGGATCAAAATAAAATAAATAAATAAAATAAAAATCAACGAGCCACCCTCCTCCCCTGACAAGCAAAGAACAGTCCCTTCATAAGTAAAGAACAGTCCCTGAAGTGCGGTGAGGTTTGTGGGCCGTTACTGACACAAAGAGAGAAATGTGAAAGGCTCATTTCTCCTCTGACACGTCACATACCTGTGTGCCGCCACAGCTCGGCTGTTCAGGTACTTCTGGGCAGTCATGACACCAACGAAGAAGAAATTATTGGACATGGAGCCAGGCTTCTTGGTCGCTGGTAAGCTGTTATCTTGCGCCGCGGAGCACTATGGCCGAGGTATTTGACAGGAATACTGTCTGTGACCCCCGTTCAACATTATGGTATCATATGTACCGTCGTGTTTAAGTACCGCGGTCTACCGTTGGTACCAGTATACCGTGCAACACTAGATGGTTGGACGACAAAATAATGCCTCTGGCCATGGCTACCATTGCCGTGGAGGCATAAAACCTAGACAATAAAAATAATCACTGTACAGCTTAAAAAGGAGAGAAGGAAGAAAAAGACAACACAGAAGAATAATATCTTACAGTTTACAAGGCATATTTCTAGGCTGCCATAAACATGTTCAAATAGGAACACCATGTTACCTGCCTTCCAACTATCATAGCCACTTGTGTACAAGATATTGAGGGATTTTCTTAGCTTGTTAGTCTTCAAGACAGGATAATGAGTATTTCCACAGGCATGACTCAGCCAACGTGCTCACCCCATGCAATATGAGTAAGTGTGATGAGTGTTTTTCTTCTGCTTCTTGTAAGTCATACAGAGTAGAGCAGCATCAACCCTCAGAGACCCTGGGAGGCTCTGGACGTAAATTTTTTTGTATTTCTTAAAGATCACGGGGTTTGAATACTGATGGGTAGTTTTTTTTTAAGCGTTTTTTCTTGTCAAACCCTTTGTATGGAGGACTTGCACACTGTCTTATAAACGTTGATTTGCCTGAGGAGCACAAGGCTAACATGAATTAAATTTGTGCTTGTCATCGTCTTTTCTTGCTGAAGGGTAAAACTCTTGTATCTTCAGCGTTGGAGCAATATGAAAAGTCAGAAAAACAACATTCTGCTCAGTAAGACATTCATCTTATTCTTGTGGAAACCCTTGTTGTACACCGATTGATGGTAAATATGTGACACCATTGTCTTCCTCTTCCACCCTTTATTTCCCTCCTTCTCTGTTCTCCTGCTACCTCCACATCTCCATATTTACCCTGGCTTCAAACCTGTCTCCGCCAACAATGTCCTTTCTTATTTCTCATTCTTTCTGTCATCACTGTTATTTTCACTTTTGTTTCTGATTTCTTCTCCCCCTTCATTCTGATCACACATCTCTCTCTCCCTTGTATGCATCTACCCATTTCCATTTCATCCTCTTTTCTTCTCCACCACCTGTCTTCGCCACCACCTTCGGTCTTGTCACTATTCACTACTAACGACCTGTCTACCCCTGCAGGTATTCCTTCCAGGATGAGGAGGACATGTTTATGGTGGTGGACCTGCTCTTGGGAGGAGACCTGCGCTATCACCTCCAGCAGAACGTCCATTTCTCAGAGAGCACTGTCAAACTGTACGTCTGTGAATTGGCCCTTGCCCTGGGATACCTCCGCAGCAAGCGTATCATACACAGGTGAGATGGTTTCTCTTCATTTCTTGCATCTGAAACATTTGTTTGTATTTATTATATTGCAGTTATTTATTAATAATGGTTAATTATGCCGGGAAGTGTTTGCTGCCCTCTCTATCGATACAAATAACTCTTTGAAATAGTCTTTGACTGGTTACCCCATTATTTCTCTTCCTGCTACTGTACGCGTCCCTGTTCTGTCTCACTTGTTTTTCACCACCTAGTTTGAGCATTATCTACCCTGGTGTTCTTTTCTCCATGGCTGTCCACTTCAATATTATTTTCTAATATGACTGCTCCACCACTGTGCAGAAAGGTCAAGCTGTCTTGACATGGAGGTCACACCTGACACAACAGTTTACCCTGAGCTGCAGACTATGCCCATCATGAAATGCAACAGTTCTGTCCCCACTGCTGTTTCAATGCCTTATTTCATTTGTAAAATGCAGGTTAAGTGCTTTTTAGGCAGAAATATCTGCTGCTATAGCAGAGCCATCGACTCACATGGCCAAGAAAGACATGGCTGTGGCCCAACTTTATTATTTTAAGTTGTTGAAGTGACTCAAGGAAATTGGGATATCCTGTTACAGCCAATGATGCTGCCAAAATACATAAATACATAAAGTGAGCAAAAAGTGAAAAATAATCCTGTCCCTTTCTTTCTAACTGGTATAACATGAACATATATTTTTCTAATTTATATAGGGACATTGCAGATAAAATACAAAACTACAGCAACCCTGTCTCATATTGTTTTCTCATTTGCTTTGCCAAATACATTTGGGAGGAAACATATTTACTGCCATTTTTTCCAGTCCTGCAGGTGTGTCATTGTTAAATTACACACAAGTAAAACGGAGGTTGTCAGTGTAGTTGCACGAAGGAAAGGATTTTGACACTGGAGTCGTGGGTTTGTGTTTAGTGTGACGTCCCATGTGCGCTTACAGTGGATTTATTTACCTCAGTGGCACACAAAACTAAGTCCTTATTTAAAACAGGGTTATATTAGAGACTTTTATTCCTAATTTCCACCTTTCCTCTTTTAATGCAAACTTAAAACTTCCCCCAGTTTCAACTTTATGAAATCAACATAATGTAAACTCCACAACACTAATTCCAGCTGTACAACAACAAAGTCATTTCATATTCACCAGTTTTTAGCTCTACTTTGACCTCAGTCTTCCCACTTGGTAGTGTTTCGTCAACCTGCCTTAAGATAATGTCAATAAATGTCAACCATTTATGCTTGTTTTCACATTAAAGTCATTCCCTTTTATTGGTGAGCTTTTGGTGAGTATAATATAAATGAATGTACTGATGGAATTTGGGTAGTGCAAATGTACATTAGAATTTATATATCCTTGTGAGACCCCAAGTCGTCATATGTGGACATCACATTTTGGCTTGCTGCACCTTATGCTTCATTCTACTAAACTTAGACCTGTTGTCCTCATTTGTGGACATGTTCGTGCCACGTAGCAGTATTAAGAGCACAATACACCAATCCATGCAAAAACAAGATAGGAGCCACTTCTGCCAAGTGAGTCTGCAGCCGATCCTGACACACAAGTGAACAAGGTCCATACCTGATCACATTTTATGGTTGAAACTGGTTTATGATTAATAATGTTTGTAGTTTGATATGGCAACACATTTGACCAATTTTAGCCACATTAACAAGCTAAGATCCTGTTAATTAGAAAGTACTTGTTTGCAGACATTGGGACTTTATTATCATCTCGTGTGAGGACATTAGGACTTAATTGTTGTTGACAGTGCTGAGCTTTTTATACTTATCAGGTCCTACTGATCCCAAATAGCTAGGGAAGAAATTAAAAATGCATACCAAACAATAGTTTGGATAGGGTGCGAATGCAGTGCAACAACCAGAGGCAATGCAATGCAGCAGAGCAACCATGTAGGTGTTTTACATTTTACATTGAGATAAATCAATCAAATCAATGCATCATATAGTTAAAACAATCCAGTTAATTAATTCTCACACTTCCAAAGCCTGCATAGCCAACTGAATTATGACTTGGCAAAACTCAATACCCCCACAGTAAGCTGACAGGCAACCAAACGCTAAAAAGATGGAGTCTGTAGCAGGTAAAAAAGCCCACTTCAATCCGCCTACGTGATGCATCACGCCTGTGCCCCATGCATTTCATCTGGAACACTAATAAAGGCAACCAGAGCAGAACATAATGCATACTCTTTGTCTTCTAATAACTCTTACAGTACTGTAAGTGCATACATTTTTAGCAGGGACAACCTGAGTAGGGCTTTGCTCCAATATGTGAGGCACTATGATGTCCGTAGTCCATCCATTGTTCTGACTTACTCCTCCACTCTGGTGACTGAGCACAGAGGTAAACACGGAGAGAGAGGCCTTCTCAGATCATGACTAATAGGAAGCATCACTGCAACAGAGAACACTAATTCTTCAACACCCCCAGATGACAAATTACGCCATTTAACGTAAAGCAGACCACTTGCTCTTGTCCACGCTGTTATACCTCCACAGGAAAGACAGAGAGAGAGAGAATTAAATGAGACAGATTATTAATTTGCTTATTCATTGAGACCACTGAGGGATATGAATATTTAAATTATGTTTTCTATTTTAGTGCTGGAGAGGACAGACTTGCCACTTGATGTGCAGGTGTTGGGGGCGTTTGTTTAGACGGAATCAACATCTTTTCAATCTGCATTCATTAGCTTCAAATAGGAAGAGAAGCTGAAAGTAACTCTCAGCTCATCTCCATGGAAATTGAATATATAATTTCCTCCCTCAGATGTGGACGCGCTGACTTTGGTGCAGGGAGCGAATACACTTAAAGCCTTCTATGTGTGTAAATGCAGGATGTACACATTCTCCTTCCGTTGGTCTTTGATGAATTTGATGATAATGAGGGTAGTAATGATGATAATGACATTAATCGCATGCAATGTAACAACACGGTAATTATGCTATTTACATGTTTAACTATGACCTCAAAAGAATGTGCTTGGTAGTAGTTTGGTTCAATATGATGACGAGATGTCCAAATGAGTCCATCTAGGCTTTATAGACCCTTTTAGGGCCGATGTCACAATGACATCAGTTAACTGGAGGCAAAACACAACTTGCCACCACAGGGCTGTAGGCTACATAGTAGACCTAAAATGTCGTCTTGTTGTGTTATTGGGTGCCAGGATAGAAGGAGTCATGGCTCAAAACTTAAATTTTATCGCATACCAGCTGTTACTGCCCGTCAACAAAAATGAAGACAACTATGGAGAAATGCTTTGAGACGAAAAGACTGGACGGAGGCGACGGAGCTCGCATGTGCAGCGCACACTTCATATCAGGTTAGGGAAAAGTATTTTCTGTTGTAGGGATGAATAACGTTATGTTTATTAAGGATTAAAATGTCCACCTAATCAAAAATTGGGGAGGTATTAAGAGGAATATTGGATTTCTCCATAATGCTACCTTTTTAGCGCATTAGCTAACGTTAGCTTCAATAGCAAAACAAACAGGAGGAAACTGTTCAAGTGTTGTCCTCCTTTGTAAGGTTGGCATAGGAATAAACCAGAAAGCCGGCCATCCCACCTTCAGCCTGTCAAATCATCCATCCACTGAGTGAGAGCATACAGGTTGGCCAGTCTGGTCCTGTTGGTCAGTGTTTACTTATTCAAGTTACACTCGCGGTCCCAGAGAATAAGTGACCTGACATGGTGCGCTCCTAAATTCAGTCTGACGCCCTACACTAAAATAAAAGCACTGTCTGTGGAAGACATGGAGACTATGTTTCTATATGAATTAACAAACTCTTAATCACAAATTCATTCCACTTGGTGCTCTGCTGCTCCGTCTCACCAGACAGAGTGCTGAGAGTGTACTCAGTCATTGCAACAGTGCGTTGCTCTGGATCACCAAGCAGTACATTCTGACAGTGCTCAGATTTTACTAACAGTCCAGTTTGTGCCAGAGTGTGCTGCAGCACTTGGAATGAGTATTTCCAAAAGCACCACTCGCATCATCTTCCTCCATTATCTAAAACAAGCCAACAGAAATTGCTAGCCAGCGCTAAATATTGTCTGTGGAGGAAAGTCTTGCCTCCAGCTAAGCCTCGTCCACCAAAAAACATCATACTTTTTACTAACAGTAAAAGGGTCTGTTCACAACAAGACAAATCCTTCCCACAAGAGCAGTCATCACACAAAATTTGACCATTCATGCGAACAAGGTAATGTTTTTTTCAAAATGTCTATGAGCACAACAGATTGTTTATAAGCCAGAAGACCATTTAAAGTAGATTGCTCTGTGATCCAGCCAAGGGCACTAACTTTTTTTTTACTATCAGCTTGACCTGTTGTATTCCCTCTTGACCTATCAGTAAATAAAGCTTAAGCCAGTTGTTTGCTATGAAAACGGCTGTTTGTCTAGTTTGTATTTGCAGCCATCTTACTCTACAACACTAACAATTGTACAGACTCACTTGCTAACATTAGCTTGCCACCCGAGTAAGGCAGTGGAGGCACCACAGGCGAGTAGAGCAAGGGCAAGTGTACAACCATTGACAAGGGCTTTCAGGATCTCATGATAAAGCTGGAGCCATGATATAAAATTACAAGTCACACCACTTTCTTAAAATGCATAGTGCCACTGTACAACAAAATACGTAGAAACACTAGCCACACATACTTATGACACAGTCACAGCTCACTGTATTTCATACTCATGGGAGGTTGACAATAATGTACGGTGTACTAAGGTACTGAGAGGAAGCCACACAGCTGTCCATTTTGCAGAAAGCATCAGCAACACACTGGATGAATTTAACATCTCTCATGAAGTGGTTGTAGTTATATTGAGTTAATGATATATTTGGTAATGTTAAGTTATTGAACCCTTGTCAACATTTACTTTTATTTATTTCCATGATAAAAGTGACAGCCTTAAGACACCCTTATTAAACAAACACAAATAGTTAAAAAAAAAAAGATGTTACTAAGTGTAACCACAAAGTCCCTCAGAGTGTGTTTGTAACTCCAATTGTGTCACAGATCATTCAAGTAGTACCGGAAAATTCTTGATTGTGGTAGAGACAATGGCATACAAGACGGTGTCAGCAGCATAAAAACTAACATGACAATGCTCAATTGGAAAACAAATACTTATGTGAAGAGTAAACGGCAGGGGGCCTAATACTGAGCCTTGTGTGGTACTTTTTAAATAATTATTTGTGGACTTGATTTACAAATGCTGACAATAATTAAAGTCTATGTATCTCACCTAAGTTCAAGGCATTAGCACTGTGTTGTTGTTGTTGTTGCTGTTTTTTTAAAAAAAAAAACAGCAATTTTAGTTGAGGAATATGATTTAAAAGCTATGTGAGCATCATAGAATCTCAAAGTTTAGTCAAGGTCAGGTTATAGATCTTGGAGGGAGGGAGTTCTGTCTCCCTCTGTAACCATACTGGGATCCATAACACCATGATTGCAGCAGTGACACACACATCTCCGTGTTTAGTATTGCTAATTATTTTCAATAATGAGCTCCTGCACTGTATGCCACTGTATGGCAAATACGATCTATCTCAAGGGAATTGGGAGAGAGCAGCAATGAGGTTAACAACAGCAGTTCAGCTCATCTTGACAGAGCTTGGATGGAAAATAAAAGAGACGGCAGCATCGTCATGGGACATACAGGAGCCTCAGAGCATCAAGTATGACGCAAGGTAGAAGTTAATTTAATTCCACTGTGTTATTAAATGGAAACAGATTTAACTTGAAGCCTAGAAAGTAGGGACAATCTTGGAAGTGTTTATAATACTTATCTTGAAATAAAATGTTATTATCAACGATTAAAAATTATGGCCAAAACTGCTGTAATAACCAGGGCTATGGTTTAAATTAATATTTTCATCCTTATCAAGAATTGAAGAAAACTTAAATCACAGTGTAAACCTTCTTACTATTAGTAAGACATGTTGTTACATGTTTTTAAAGACACAAATACATTCATCAAATTCCACCACAGGTTATGTATCAGTCCCTTTTTCTTGGCTATATAATCCTTTTGTGATGGAAAAATATATTTTGGGGTGTGTATTTTCATTTTTAACCATCATGCTCAGAATATGATCATCCTCAGGGGTGTCATGTGTCAGGGTAGGTGAGTCAGTGTTTTTAACCCTAAGCTCTCTGAGGAGTTTGAATTATGGACAACAGACAGTCTCAATTAGATGACACCTTCAGAGACTTGACGAGTCTCTCCACACAAGTGGAAAGATAACTGGCAAGTGCGTGAAAGGGGAAGGCATCAATGTGTGTGTATGTGCATACGTTTACCTCACCACAGCCTCTTTGACATCAACAACAATTATCTCAGGCTGAATCCTCAGGTGCATTTTGTTTCCTCCTGGATAATGGAAAGACTTGCATGTTGTCAGCCAGTAGATGCTTTTAACAAGTCAATATTCCTGAGTGTTTCATTTAGCAAACACTGCCCATTTAAGTGGATCAGGAACTACTCATGTGGTTCCTATCAAACTGACAGAGATGAATAGCGATCCTTCAGACAGACCTCAGGAAGATCAGTTTGTGAATCTCACAGTGAAACATAAACAATAAGAGGGGGAGGGCTGGCCCGCTGGGTACTGTAAGTGAGTATGTGTGTATGAAGTGTGTGTGCTACGCTGGAAGAGTCAGAGTTTGGGATGGAGACTTCAACGTGTTACCCCCCTGGAGTGTTACCGGAGTTTTTGGAGTGCACAAATAAACGGGCCTTTTTCCCGAATGCTACTATGGTCTCCTGCTCGTGAGGGATTCATTACAATACAGACAGCTCGGCGGCAGAGCGGTGCACTCTTGCGCCGCGGTAGCACATACACAATGAATGGGTTCGTCGGCGGAGGTCTGTGCTTTGCGCGCTCTGTGTGAAACAGGCTTTATTTCTGCGTTTGTCACTCTCTCGTTTTGCCTTTTTTCCTTCTTCTGAACGTCGCGGCGGTTGGGGAGGACCAGCGGGACCAGCTCCAGAGGCTTCGGAAGCTTTCCTGGGCCATTTCTTTGGGTTTTCAGACATCTTTTAGTAGCTCCTCTGCTAGCCTCGTTGTCTCCGACATTTCCAACTGCGCATGCGCTCTTTGAACTCTACGTCAAATGCGTCATTTCCTGTGTGACAGCGCGGGAATGTCGCTCCTGAGAGGCAATAGGGCTTCTAAGCAAACCAGAGACTGTTATGTGGTGGAGATGCGTTCAATGATCATCCTAATAACTCGTTTGGCAGTGGCTGTAATGTAACGGACATTGGTTTATATGTAAAAACTCCACAGGGCAGCTTTAATTATTGTATCGAGGATTCAATAGCTTTGTCAGTGACATGCATTTGTATCTCTTTATTACGCTACTTTTGCTTTTTTTTAGACACAACCCAACAATGGCGGCATCCTGCCACCCCAGTGTGTGATTTTAGACAGCATGCCAGCATCCCGGAAGCAAAAGAGGTGTAACCAGCGTAGCGTTTAACACAACAATATTGGTCTCTGGTGTAACATATGCGTCGGCAGCCCTTTCTAAACAATAACAGGACATGACATGGCAATAATAATCATTTACTGTCCCTGTGGTATTGTGGCTGATCTCGTCATCTGCGCTAAGGGTAAGGAGCTCCTGACCTCATTGTCTCACTAATTTGCTTTTTAAGTCTCTTGGCGGTGAGATGTACACCTCATCAACACGTCATCAAAAAATCACAGCCATTTCTGCCATAGTCTTGTCATGCTGGCTATCATAGATGCCACTGTCTGCTTGAAGTGCTTGAGACAACCTGGTCACCCCCAGGATCGCACCTTTTATAAGAAAGTACTCCTTTCGAGTATTTGTAAAAAAAAAAAAAAAAGGGCTGTTGATATTCTAGAGTTTTCGGATTCTTAACAAAGCCTTTGAAAAAACTGAAACTGTAACGACTAGACCTCAATAGTTGTCCAAAATCTATTAAAAAAACTTCCACACCTTTGCCCTGGATGAAATGTTCTTAAATGACCATAAAAATGGACACTGTAGTTTATTTTGACTCTATCCCACATGCAACATCTTGTTGATGTAAACACTAACTAGACCGCCAGATGTGTATTAATCTACGGCTGCAAAAAGTCCCCAACAAACGCACTGTTTACGCCTGTTTGAGTAAATTTTTGGGGGGTAAGAACAACACTTCCCAGCAGCATCTTCAAGACACCTGGTAAATGTAAGACTATATACTATACTACTGACACCTTTAAAAATGTGTCAGTAGTATATACTATACTACTGACACATTTTTAAAGGTTTTCATCTTCAACAGGAACATATAAGCTTAGGGGCTGAGTGCCACTGAAAGTTGTAAAGTATTGAAAGATGGACGAACACATTGTTGGTTTGGTCATTCCATGGAAATCGTCCAGTCTATTTATTCAGTTTCCTGAAGCGTACTGAGACCCAGCTGTTGCAGCAGCAAGCCTATTTCAGCCAAGGAGGATTCGCTTTTGCAAGCTATGATTCCCCCCCCACACACACACACACACACAGTATACGGTGCCTTTCCCTCATAATCCCTCTCATTACCACTCCCCCTTTTCCCTCTCGTGCTATTTTTCTCTACCTACTGTACTTTTCTTTCCCATGCTCTTCTCTCCCTCATCCTCATTTCTTAGTCTCAGCTGTGCAGGATCTGTCTTTTTCTCTGAGGGAGTGGCACAAAGCATAGCTCCGCTTCAAATGATTTATTTGCTCCTTCATCCCCTTATCCTCTAGAGGCCTTTTGCCAAGCTGCCAAAAGGGAATATGGTCTTAATTCACCTAACTGGTTAATGGAAGGTGAAAGGAGGTTAAAAAAACAAACAAAAAAAAAACAACTCTCAGTGGGTCTTCTCGTGGATGGAGATATGCAGCACTGCAGATTGCATGGCGGCAGACTAAGTCATTACTCTTCCTCTCCATCAGCTTCTCGAAATGGCGAGCGTTTGTTATGTCTTCAAGTGAAGTATTCTTTATTCATGGAGTGTGTTAATGTTTTATTTCCCAGCAGAAGAAGAAAAAGAAGAACCAGGAGGGAGGGTAGTGAGAGTGGAGAGAAATTATACACTCCTATTTCATAAATGCAGATTAAGGTGCCAGCTGGTGCCAGCTCTCTGATACTACTCGCCACCACGAAATGGTGAATTGAGCATTATCGTTGTCGAAAATCTCCCTCAGCTCACCCGGCTCACAACAGCAGATTAGTTGATGGGAGGATTTTTTGCACTCTGAACATGATAGAATGTTTACGAGGTAGTCTGCTCCAAAAAGATCATTAATTGCCTGCTTGTGCATCTAACTCACGTGTCTGCCTGCAGGAGAAAGACGGAGAGAGATTTTGGCAGCGAGCAATGTATCCAAGCAGTCAGAAAGGCAGACGTGGGGACAGACAGGAGGAGCTACAGGCAGAGATACAGAGTCAAAGAGGGAGGAGAGAGTTGACATTTTTTCTGTAACACTCCCTGAATGTTTCTGACTGTGAATTATTCATCACTGGTAATTGTGATGTGAGTTTTGGCCTTGGCTTTTTAGTGCCGACTGGCTGCTTTCAGTGTCTGCTTGGCGCTCTCCATCTCCCAAATATCAGCTCCAAATTAGACTGGGGACTTGTCAAGCCTGACTTTCGTCAACCACACGTACTCGGTATCTGATAATGAATAAGGAATGAACATCTCTCAGCTCCGAAGTTGCTACTGTCATACACATACACGAAATGTTTACCCATGTGCCTCAATGCGGCGACAGACACACATGCATGTACACCTGTGTCGTTCTCACAACTTGTCAGTGCTGTTTTTCTTTCACGGGAAGAAGAAAGGGCGAGTGAGAGATGCAGCAGTTTGCTGGGTTAGAGCTGTTAGCCTCTGTGGGTCTAGTTGGGCTTTCAATTCACGTTCAAAGGCAGCGGCTGTCTGACTCGCTCTTCAATGGCTGGTGGGCGTGGGTACTTAGAACTGAGGGATTCTGACACTGTGTGTATCTGCGAGCGTGCGCATATTTCTATGCCCCAACTGTGTTCATGTGTGTTTATGTGTGTATTGCTTGTTTGGAGTGTGTGATGTAGCTGAGCTGTGGGCTTTCTGGGGCTTCCAGAGCTCCTCCACTCTCCTTTGTGACAGAGAGGCACAATCTCAAACAGCTCTCCCGTTTTTTTTATTCTGGAGTGGGAAAGAGAACTACTAAAGCAGCAGAGCCATGAAAGAGCCTCTGATTAAACTGCCTGCAATCGATGCCCAGGAAACCAGTAACACCAATTTCACTGTAGCAACTGTGGATTTAAAAAATGGAATTTAAGTGGAAATCCACTAAATATTAATTTTAAATAATTTCATATGGCTGAGAACAATCGTCTATTTGTCAGGTTGCCCAAATCCAGAAAACAGACGAGTGTCAGACATAATGTAAGTCGGGTCAGACATGGAACCTCAGTACATGCGGTACCGTTTGAAATGTATCTGTGACAAAGAGCATACACACATACATTGTTTCTGATTTAAATAAAATGTTTTTGTGCAGCTCCTTCGAGAACTAAATGACTGACCTCACAGGTGTGTGTGCGTGTTCTTATTTGGCCTCTGCATAATGCGTGTGAAGATGTGCATGCTTTCAGCTTGTTAGCTCTTTGAATAATCGGAGTGTGTGGCTGTGTGGTTGCATGACCTGTGTGTGTGTCTAAGCCTCCGTTGTCAGGTGTGTTGGCCCACTCCAGTATCAGCGCAGTATCATATGACCAGGTACAGGCTTCAGTTACCCCTCTCCCTCTGATAGAAGGCTGTAATGAGGCCATTAGATCCTGCTAATAGCTTGTAGGGTCAGTCAACCGAGAGAAAAGCCGAGGGGATCAGCTTGCGCCGAGCTCTCCTGTCCGTTCGTCTCACTCCTCACTCAGAAAAGACCCAAATTTTTCCCTCCATTCTTTTTTTTCTATCGCTCACTTCAGCCCTTTTACCCTACTCAACTCTATTTGCTCTTTGTACTCTCTGTCTCTGTCTCTTCACTCAGCCTTAGCTCTTTATAGCCCCTTCCACATATGCAGTCTTTCCCTGTTTGGCAACCTGCATGGGGTCATGTATAAATGGGAGCAGGGATCAATATTCAGGGATATCTGCACTGCCCATTTCACACCTCAAGACCTTGTAAAATTTCAGGGAAAATGCAAGCACAGCTGTTCTGTAAATGAAAGCAGTCACATTACAGGGACAAGCACATAAAAGGTTACAGAATATGTCGTCACATGGAGCAGGCGAACCAGTTACAAAACTCTGACGATGACATTTACTGGCACTTAAGGTACTGAATGTGTGTGTCTGATTCAAGTAGGTCACGCAAAAACATTACTTGTATCACAAACTTGTTGAATATTAAATACATTACAATAGCATTAGCACTGGACAAAAACAGCTCTGCCATGTTCTTAGTTTTATGGTGGTCGGCATCTGCGTGACCGTCCAATGTCCCATCTATTCCGGCATCGTCACTGCATGTGTGAAAAGGTGCAAGACGGAAATGATCTTAAATGTACAGTACAGGCCAAAAGTTTGGACACACCTTCTCATTCAATGCGTTTTCTTTATTTTCATGACTATTTACATTGTAGATTCTCACTGAAGGCATCAAAACTATGAATGAACACATGTGGAGTTATGTACTTAACAAAAAAAGGTGAAATAACTGAAAACATGTTTTATATTCTAGTTTCTTCAAAATAGCCACCCTTTGCTCTGATTACTGCTTTGCACACTCTTGGCATTCTCTCCATGAGCTTCAAGAGGTAGTCACCTGAAATGGTTTTCCAACAGTCTTGAAGGAGTTCCCAGAGGTGTTTAGCACTTGTTGGCCCCTTTGCCTTCACTCTGCGGTCCAGCTCACCCCAAACCATCTGGATTGGGTTCAGGTCCGGTGACTGTGGAGGCCAGGTCATCTGCCGCAGCAATCCATCACTCTCCTTCTTGGTCAAATAGCCCTTACACAGCCTGGAGGTGTGTTTGGGGTCATTGTCCTGTTGAAAAATAAATGATCGTCCAACTAAACGCAAACCGGATGGGATGGCATGTCGCTGCAGGATGCTGTGGTAGCCATGCTGGTTCAGTGTGCCTTCAATTTTGAATAAATCCCCAACAGTGTCACCAGCAAAACACCCCCACACCATCACACCTCCTCCTCCATGCTTCACAGTGGGAACCAGGCATGTGGAATCCATCCGTTCACCTTTTCTGCGTCTCACAAAGACACGGCGGTTGGAACCAAAGATCTGAAATTTGGACTCATCAGACCAAAGCACAGATTTCCACTGGTCTAATGTCCATTCCTTGTGTTTCTTGGCCCAAACAAATCTCTTCTGCTTGTTGCCTCTCCTTAGCAGTGGTTTCCTAGCAGCTATTTGACCATGAAGGCCTGATTGGCGCAGTCTCCTCTTAACAGTTGTTCTAGAGATGGGTCTGCTGCTAGAACTCTGTGTGGCATTCATCTGGTCTCTGATCTGAGCTGCTGTTAACTTGCCATTTCTGAGGCTGGTGACTCGGATGAACTTATCCTCAGAAGCAGAGGTGACTCTTGGTCTTCCTTTCCTGGGTCGGTCCTCATGTGTGCCAGTTTCGTTGTAGCGCTTGATGGTTTTTGCGACTCCACTTGGGGACACATTTAAAGTTTTTGCAATTTTCCGGACTGACTGGCCTTCATTTCTTAAAGTAATGATGGCCACTGGTTTTTCTTTAGTTAGCTGATTGGTTCTTGCCATAATATGAATTTTAACAGTTGTCCAATAGGGCTGTCGGCTGTGTATTAACCTGACTTCTGCACAACACAACTGATGGTCCCAACCCCATTGATAAAGCAAGAAATTCCACTAATTAACCCTGATAAGGCACACCTGTGAAGTGGAAACCATTTCAGGTGACTACCTCTTGAAGCTCATGGAGAGAATGCCAAGAGTGTGCAAAGCAGTAATCAGAGCAAAGGGTGGCTATTTTGAAGAAACTAGAATATAAAACATGTTTTCAGTTATTTCACCTTTTTTTGTTAAGTACATAACTCCACATGTGTTCATTCATAGTTTTGATGCCTTCAGTGAGAATCTACAATGTAAATAGTCATGAAAATAAAGAAAACGCATTGAATGAGAAGGTGTGTCCAAACTTTTGGCCTGTACTGTATGTAGTGCATGTGTGAATATTGAAATCGCTAGCTCCGCCTGAAAGATTAACCCAGTAAGTTACCAGGAACTATTTGTGAAAGAGGTTGAAATCTCTTCCCCTCGTTCCCTGTTTTGTCCAAGTCGTCTTATTAGCTCTTCATTTCATTTTCTCAATTTATCTGTACAGATTAGCACTATGTGTTACATTATGTTTTCTCTCACTATGCAAGGCCCATTCTTGTTCCCAGAATACTGATGCTTCGTCATGCACCTGGCGTGTAACATCGACGCCAAAGGCACCTTTTATTGCCTTTACAAGATACACTGGGCTTTCAACTAACTCCTGTGTAAGCAGATCCGAGGCAATGCTTGACGCTGAGAGCAGCTAATGTGGTGTAAAGAGCAAGAAAGTCCCCGTATGGTGGGAGGTGGATAGGTCATCCATGGGACTTTCACCCACGGGACGGGTCCTGACCCATGCAAAAACAAAAGTCAATGTTGTTTCAACCATTGTTTTAATGTTACTTACATACGTACGTCCTGTGTGAAACCAAAAGTCACCATTGTTTGAAAGTAACGTAATTTCCGTAAGGTTGTTTGGCACTAATGTCACTCACATGAAGTACTTGCAACATTAGGTTACATAAAAAACATTTATTTTAACCCAAAACATGATCTTTTGTCTAAACTTAATAAAGTTATGTTGTTGTCTAAACCTAACCAAAACCATTTCACAACATTGTGTTGCAGCTGTGCGTCATATAGATGCACTAAAGAGTGCCCTGTGCGTCACAATCAAGACCCAGAGGGGTGAGACAAAACGTTGCTAGTTGACGTCATAAAGACGATATGAGAATAGGTTGATACCCTGCCTTTATCTCTCAAATTATACCTACAGCTCTTTATCGCTCGTACTCAGTAAATGTATAGCTGTCTGACTCAGTCTACCAACTCTCTCTCAGTCTGGCCATTTTCCCATTTCATTCCGTTTACCTTTCACCCTTATCTCAGTTTATCTTTATATTTCATACATCTAATTTATACCTCCTTTCCCGTCCTTGTGTTTCTCTGCTATTTTTTGGCTGAATGATTCATACACAGCTGTCAATTCATATGCAAAGTGTTTTCAATTATCATAATATGCCTTTTTACTCTGAGATGAAAAAAGTCTGAGAATCAGACTGGAAGATGTGCACCTAAAAGAGGTACAATTTCATGTGCGACTGGCCTGACAAAGAATGACTGATGATCATAAATTGCAGCCTAGTTTAGTCATTGTCAGTGTATGGTACAGGATCTGCCTTTGGAAGCTGAATTCAAGTATTTCCCAAATTATTTTTTTCCCCTTTACTTTTCATCCGATTCATCTGACAGTGTAACTCTTTCATCTTGCACTCCTTTTTGCTGTGTCACCTAAGCATCCCGTTCAAAGTAGTAAACGCTTGCAGATGGTTGAGGTGTCACCTAGCCAAGCAGTCCTGTCTTCACACAGCACTGGTGTGACCGGGGCTGCAACAGACCCATCTGTTTCTCAGCACTAATAGACGGTGCAAAGCATTTATCCAGGCTTATTAACACAAAACAAATCTGCCAGCTGAAATGAGCAGGCGACAACTCAATGTGCTTTCTTAAGTCTTCTCTTTTACTACAGAAACAGACAGTAAATCTCAAAGCCTTTGCAAATTGCAAAACTTGAATTGGCAACATCAACAAAACCTACAAGCTACTACATCCAGTACACACTGCATTAAAAAAAGGAATAATATCAATGGGAAAATGAATCACCAGAATTCCTCACAAGATGACTTCTAAAGAACGTCATAAAAAAAGGTTTCTAATATTTTTTTAGATAACTATAATCAAAATCATAGCATGACAGTATAAACACTAAATCTCATGCTGAGTCAAAGAAAAAATATCCTGTGAATATTAGCACAGTCTCTTTCCCTAGACATCATCATTACAGAGCCGTCTGACCTACTTTTCATTATGACTTTATTTTGATAGAAAGACTTTAGTTGGTAATTGCCGGGTAATTCTTTTATGTCAGCTTCTGAGAAAGGAAAACAGAATTTAATTCGTGGATCATTAAACTGAATGCAACTGAGAGACTGTGGGTATTGATTGTGACTGTTAGAAAAGGCCTCGTACATCTCTGAGGTTGGTAAAATATTGCCTATTTCAGTGCAAAACCGCTGTTTATACAAGGCTGAGCATACTGAGTGTGCCTGAGAAAATTCTTTCATTTGTTCTGTGTTGTTTTAAATAAATCACATTATTTTGCATCTCGTGAACCTCCCATTAGACATAATGGCCATTTCAGCCAGCTTCTTTCTATGTTTACTTTCAGTTGGACTCAGAGACAAGTGAAATCCACAAGTCCTCATTTCCATGAATCCACATTAATTGTAAATACGATCAATTCATTTTGGTCCAAGTATTAATTGAAGCAGCAGGCTCACTCCCAGAGCGTCAAAATATATCGCTTGGGCAAACCAGAGTCACTGTAATCACGCCGGTGGCACCATTAAGTGCCTGAGATGCTACGTCTTTCCACTACCTCCAATGTAAACTCACATGTGACATTATTTCAAGCAGGAGAGACAAAAGAATTAAATAAAGATGAAGTTTAATGCGAAATATAAGTGTACAGATTAAAAGATTTGTGTTGATGAGATTTAACAAAACTCTTTGGCACTTACACACCAGAGGGAGATTATTTGTGATAGTGGGACATCTGAGCAGCAGCAAGATAAATCCCCCCATAGAGTCTAGACACTGGTGGAGGTGGTGGCTGATGACTTTGGTTGATGACTGCTGAGGCAAATAGAGGTTGTATCCAAGAAGACTAGGTAGTGATGGGGAGGTGGAGGGTACGCACAGCAGCAACATGAAAGGACTGCGAGCAAAAAAAGAACCATATTTAAAATGAGGGGCAGTAAGACGATAGGCTGACGGAGAAGGTGTTTTGCTGTGTTACTGGTTGATTCTGGATCAGCTGTACAACGGCTGATGACTCAATTGACAGCCCCGAATACTGACAGCCAGAGATAGAGCGTGAGCATGCGTGCAAGGAGTGAAGGAATGGCAGGGTGAGGAAGACAGTTACAGCCTAAGCATGAAACTATGCTAAAGGCCAACTTTCGCTAGAGCTTCATTAGACGCTCGGAGCAACGGACATAGTTTATAGAACATAAAAGCTGGCTCAAGGTGGGAGGGAGTGGAGGTGAATGTTACCAAGAAACACCAACTTTGACCCAGGAAAGCAGCGTTCGAGACCAACAAACAACATCAATTGCTGTGTTTGTGCCACTCCAAGCCAGGTCTTTCCTTGCCCCATTCGTGGCACTCAAAGCCGGGTGTTTTTTGGCGAAATCCGCAATCTTTTCCTAACCGTAACCAAGTAGTTTTGTTGCCTTAACCTAGCTGTCGAACCCTTTGTGAGTTGCCTCATGTGACTTGTGTCAACTACAACCTTTTCCTAACCATAACCAAGTACTTTTGCCGACCCCTTCTTACCCCCTACGCCTTCTGCATCAAGATTGTGCCCAAGTGGCAAAGTATGACAAGTTGGGAACACGTCACGTTGAGAAATGACAAATACAGCTCCATTGACCAAAGACACATACAATCAGAAATCAACTCAACTTGCTTTGGGAGTTTGGAGTAATCATTTGCAAAGATGTCAACAGGTCAAAAGTGTGTGACTATGAAGCCAGTGTTGGACTCCAAAACATGTTTCTGGCAAACTTGCTCTCATTCTTGTCATTTTCCATTATTACAGCTGTTCTGTTCTGCAGCCTTTTTAATGTTAGCTAGTGTTTCAATCAGTACTACTCCGTGGAGGTTTTTGAGCGTTGTCAAGCTAAAACAGGGTGTTAAGTTGCTCTTTAGTGTCGGCTGTCAGGAAAACAGCTCAGCGATGGCAGTCATCATCACCTTTACCTCAGCAGCTTGGCTTTCACCACGCGCCACCTCCTAATGAGCCTTGCTGCTTTGCTTTATCTCTTGAGCCAGTTGTCTCAGCCCCTCCTCGTCCCGTGGCTTCAACAATAGCAGCGTGGCCTTTAGCTATAAAAGAGGCTTCCTTGTTCTGCTTTTCTAGCAGCAACACATGCCCCTCCTCTCTCCCCTGTAGTGCCAGCCTTTGAGGCAAATGTCAGCTAATTAAAGGTTACATGGTCGACCTTTCTCACCCCCTGCTGGGCCCGCGCCACTCGATCCGCCAAAGCACCCCCAGAGCCGAGCGTCATGCTACAGGTTGTCTGTGAGATTGTGCCGCAGAAACACACACACATGCACATGACAGGACAGCATGGCTTTTGATATGCTAAATACTGCGAGCCTCCTACAGGGCAGTAGACTCAATTAGAGGAGACACTTGGTGTCTAACACTGAGGATGCTCGATGACTTGGCTGTCAGCTGAGACACGATGTGTGTTACTGTGATACTGTCTCCATACTGTTGTGATTTAGCAAAACACATGAATGTCCTCTGGAATGCCACAATGTCCTTTGATTGTTACTGCTGCTACTACTGCCAATTCTTTTCCCTCAAAATCTGCTTGAAGGTCATTTCCTGTAAAATGTAACTGGCCCTCCCTCCTCTACTTGGCTGAATGTTTTAGATGTCATTCTGTAACACTGACGTCAGTTTCAGGGTGTGGTAATTCTCAAAAAGAGTGCTGCATTTGATCATCTTGCACAAGTGGAACATTTGAGAAGGGCGCTGAATATTGAATATCGTCTCTCCAGTTCAAAGCATCTTTAGAGCTGTGGGAATATGTTCCAGAGACGAGAGAACAGAGAGAAGCCGAGAACACACTGTGCCCTTCTACTCTTTTAGTCTGCAGCTACACACATGCATTAAGAGACGGACTGTTCGGATTCAAAAACAACTATCATATGTCTGAAAAGAGGGTTGTAATTATCAGAATCTGATACTATGCAGTACTTTAAGTGTGTGTGGTGATGCGTGCCTGTCCGTGTGTCTGTGTGTAAATGGGCAGCAGTGGGGACCAAAAAAGTGAAGTGCAAAAAAAGGATGTAAGCACATATGTTATTAGGAAAAGTCTGAGTGACACAGACAGTGTTATGAAAGAGAGTGTCAAGGACGGATAAAGATCAGCTAAAATGAGAAGAGAATAATTTTGCTTTGAATTAAAATAAATGGCCAGAAGGGATGCCATCGGGCACTAAGACATTCTTTGAAGTGGCTGCTTGTCATCGGGGACCTTGGTGCTTACTGATGCCTTTATGTCACTGTAATCATCTGGGAATTCACAGTCTGTGTTGCTCTGACATCTGTTGTTAAAATGTATTCTCTCTATTAATCCACTTTGAAAGGTTCCAGTACTTTGCAGAGTGTTTAATAGACCATACCGAGTGCATAACTCTCACAGGAAGAAGGGGAGATTCCGAAAGAAGAGCATTTAACAACAAATGTGTGTCATCAAAACAACAAAAACGACACAAGTAGATGGACTTAAAATGGTAAATGTCACTCTATTGCAAATTTACAGAAAAACACTGCATTAAAGCATAGTATGGGCTGACTAATGGCTCATTTTCCTGACTAAAACATTTTCTAGGATAGCAAATTAATGCGGTTTCTATGAAAATATAAAATTGCAGTAACAAGCCTGTATACACTGTACCCAATAGGGTATAACTTTGCCTGTGGGTTACAGTATTTATGTACTCTATTTCCCTCATAAAGTCTAACTACAGCAGTTTAAACTTTTAAAGTCTTAAGACCAGATCCAATACATCTTTTAGTGTACAGGTAGTTCTCTGCTTCCGAGAACATATTCGGCTTCCAGAACAAATGGCAGTATCTGTGTTGCTTCAGGATGCCATTTGGATTTATGTGATGTCAAAGCAGAAGAAAAAAATGGTGCAGAGAAACAAGCATCTGCTTAAAAACGGGAGAAAAACAGAAAACACAAAGGATGATGAGAAACAAGCAGAAGCTGTGACTTTAGTTAGAGCTTCAGTCAACACCTGTTCCTCTACTCAGATGTCTCAGCTACTCCCACGGCTTAACCTGCTGTCCAATCTTATTTCCATTTATTTTCGTCACACACCTGGTACACAGTGGTGCAACGGAGGGCCATTTTCAAGTTTCGATCCAGGATATGATGTTTCAGTTGCTGTTATTTACTGGAGTGGAATGACTCAAAACAACAGTGAGTCAGCCTACTTGTGTATTCACCTCCTGGAAGCTTTTTTTATTTGATGATCTCTGTGCACAGTTTTGGGTATCATTCTGTTCTGTTTTAAGACTTCAGCAGCAGAAAAAGTGGTTTGTGTCGTATAAGTAAAAGAACTGGGTAACTGATATGAGCAACAACACCTCCCTGGCAGGACAAAGAGGAGATTGCCACCTACAGAAACTCAAGCGTCATCAGCAATAATTAAGACATCAGAGTACCACCCACATGGTTTTATTTACAGGTGGACTGTGGGAAGTGCGCTGCTCAATCACCAAGTGCCTATTACTTCAGATTTTAAAATGAACCAAAATCAAGGACCTTGTAGATTACAACTCTAAAGGACAGTTTTAACAATGTACCTCATGAGACCAAATGTGTGATGATGTAATGAGACTGGGGAGTCTAGTGGTGTCATCTTAGTCTACACTGTGGTGCTGTTTTAAATAATTCCATGGACCGGTCTTTTGGGTTAACTCTGAATCATCAGAATCAGTGTCCGGTTTAATGCCAAGTAGGTTTTCACATACAAGAATTTGCTTTTAAATTTTGGTGCATAGACAAAAAACCTAAATACAGAATAGAAGAAATTACAATATAAATACTTCAAAATACTATTTAAAGCCACAAGCAGCAATGAACAGGCCCAGGCACCATGACGTAACCTGGGGTTACTGGGGGGGATGTTGAATGATGCGGCTGTTTATTTCCAAACCCTGCAACAAGGAGTAAGACGTTTTCTCTTGCGTGGAGTGGGGGCACCAGAAACAACCAATTGCTAATTTCATACTACTTCCTGTGTCCACTATGTGGCGCTAGTGAACAAACAGTTATCATAAGTCAAGTTGCTGTACATTGATTGGAGACCACACCATGTAAATTTCATGTAAATCAAATGATACCGTCATACAAGGCTTACTTCCTTGGGATTGGGGTCTGGGACAAGGTCCTGGATAAGGGTCCTGGAAGCATACAGGTCCAGGACGGATAGCAGATCGCAGACAATCACCTTCTCCGCAGAGCAAATCATTTGGTGCAGTCTGCGTGTCACTGGCAGTGGCAGCAGCGAAAAAAAATTCAATCTAACATTGGTCAACGTGTCACAGACGTCACAGAGCTGTGTTTACTGATTGGCAGCAGGTATTCTCTGAACTATTCTTTCACAGTTAAGCGGGAGCATTTCGCTGCAGAATCAAATGGCAGCAGCTTGCTTAGCTCAGAGTAGCAGCCACAGCTTTACATAGACGTATACTGTAGCTGCTGGCCGCAGGCTGCACTTCACTGCTGCTCAGTGTGTTTTCGTCATAAGCATGTTGTTCTTCCGTGCATCAAAGTATTCAAAAAACAACTTATGAGTATTTTATGATCTGTCTTCACTTGGTGAAGTTAAGCAAACTAAAACTGTACATCTCTTGCCTCCTACTTTAAATAATGGGGCTGAAAAGCCATGTCTCCAGTGTCAAAGTTGTCTTCAAAGCTTGGTGTTTAACAAATAACCATATCAGTATTTAATACACGCTGACAAAGCACTGCAATGTAGCCTCACACTCTTTAGTTTCTAATCTGTTTTGAGTCATGAGAAAATGTATCAAAGATAGCACAGGGCTTCTCGGCATTGGATTACCAAGGTTTAAGCTTGATACATATCAACAACGCTCAGGTGTTTGGTGTTAATAAATGATACTAAACTTGTTTTTTCATAGTCTTTACATATTTTATATTGTTGCACTGGCACCGACTGTATTTTCCTTAAAGCCAGATTTAGCAAATCCCACCACACTTGTTCTCCAAACAATACTGCAAATTAGAATTTTAAATATTTGCACAGATATAATGCAAATACAATCTGATCCTGATTTTACTGACGACACAAAAACACATTCAAAATAACAACAGAAAAAAAAAAACCAAGACAAATCCCACATACTAATCCGGGTGTACTGTTTGTGCTTTCCCTTCCAGAGACATCAAACCTGACAACATACTACTGGATGAACACGGTAAGATTCTCTCTGTAATAATATTTTCAGTTACTTGATATTTAGGTGAGGGGTGAAATTTAAAGTTTTTGTTATGTTTACATATTGTCGTAACATTTGACTAACTCACATGTTGACCTGACTTGACTTGGCGTCCCAAATTCAAGACTTAGCAGCCTCTGACTAAGGCTTTTACCGATCCTCCAACCTCTGGGATCACTTCTGCACAGATCAAAAGGAGCTGCAATGCTCTGAGGCGGGTTTCACAGTTGTTGCCTAGATAGGCCTCGCAGCATAAAGATGGAAAGTACCTCATACCTTATTTTAACAAATGCAACGAATGCGCCCGTGTATTATTTTCTGTGCATACTGTCAGTCTGCATCGGTTGAAGCACTGTGACATTTACATGGTGTTCTGTTTCTCTGAAATACGGGATGAAATGAGACAGAGTGATGTCATAGGAGTGTGGAGGACAGAGTAATATTGATGATGCCTCCCTCCTCTGCTGTGAGGGGAAAATCCTGCTCTGAATGATTGATTAAGTCTCATCATAGGCTTCAGTGTCATTGTCAGCACACACACACACACACACACACACACACACACACACACACACGATGACAAAAAAGACAGAGCAATGTGTGTGTACATATCAGAGGGAGGGGTACCATTGTAAATCAATGCGGCATAAAGAGAAACTGTGAATTCCTTCATCAATATGTTAATTAAGAGGGATTTTAAAGTACTATATGTTATGATCCATCCTTGAGAAACACGCAGACATCCTAGAGAAAATGGTACAGTGTGCACGCTAAAGTATGTATGAACAATAAATACTATCAACAGAACTCTCTCTGTGGACCTCCATGCACAACTTAACTGGTTAATTAAAGGAGTCTATGCTGTTCTCTCTGGCAACCTTACAAAGACAAAAAAACTCCAGGACATTATTGCGTTACTGAGTCTCTGCCAAGAAACAGTCCAGCATGTAACAAGATTGACTTTATGCAAACCAGCTACTCCAGTGTTTGTCATTATGATATGTTCTGATAAATGATAAAGACGCTTACATCAGCAACCTTCATGTGCTAAATCCAACTTGTAAGGCAGTAATAACACAACATAATATTATGCTTGTTAATAAATGGACAGTGGGAGCCACTAGTGTCTAACCTCCCTCGTACAATTCACTGCCAAGCCAAGGTTGGCGTTGTGTCGGAGTCTGGTACCACATCAAATAGTGTTTCCTTTCTATTAAAATGTGTGTCGCCCACACCAGCAACATGAAGGAGATCAAATTTCACTAGAGGTGCGAAGGGGGAAGGATGCGCACAGTGAATGTTGTGTCTGTTTACCCGACAGTTCATGTGTTTTTTGGGGTGATGACAAGACACGTGGCAGTTAGTAACAAAAATAGAAACTGAAAAAGCACTCAGAGAGTGCAGACCTCCGCCAAGTAGGTGATATTCCCTCCCCGTCTGCATCAGATTTTGCAGCCTGCATCACAATTAGGTTATTTGCATCACTATCATTATTAGGTTATATATGCCTTCGCCATGGAGACACTGTGGTGTATTTATTTCGTTTTTATTTTGTACCAACACAAAATATAATGTTTTTTTGTATTTTTCACTTTCTTTTTTCCAACACAGAACATTAATTTCAACTTTAGAATTACAACAGTATTTAGCAAGTAGAACAAGACGTGCTGTCCGGCCACCAGATGGCGCTATTTTCACCGTCTTTAGAAATTGGAATTGCTGCTGAGGCTGTCAGACGATAGAATTTATTTATTATTTTATCCACTTTGCTTCAACCGATCACCACCAAAATTTTATCATCTGTTCCTTGTCCCATTATCCAAAAAAATTCATCAAAATCCATTAATAACTTTTTGAGTTATTTTGCAGACAAACAAACAGACCAATGCCGGCAAAAACATAACCTTCTTGGCGGAGGTAATAAAGACATTTTGTGTCAGTTGTCCTGCTCAAGGCCCCAGGAACAGTGCTAGGTTTTGAAGCAAATTTTAAATAGTGGCCAACTGTGGAATTATAACGTCCAAGTCCATCATGTGATGCCATGGGGCCTGAAAAAACCTTTTTCTTATTGTGAAAGAGATGTCTGATAATCCGTGATACATGTTTTTTGAGCATCGCAACCCCCGCAAAATAAGTCGTTTTACTATGGGAATTTGATTCATTCGGTCTATTAACATTTTGAAAGTCTAGAAAATCTGCATGATTAAATCATTTTTATCCCCATTCAAGTAAGCCGAGGGCTAAACCTGAAGTTAGCCGCTTGGCCACGGTAAGTCTCTAGTGCGCTTGTTCTATTGGCGCCCCAATGCTTAAGATTTGGGTAATTTCATATCATGGAAATTGGAAATTCGAAGAAGAAAGCAACCTTCATAGAAAAGAACGGGGCCCCACTTCCAACGCTATATCCAGTTCTCTTTATACATCCATTACTCTCTGCTTCTTCTTCGTATTTAGTCTTTTTTAGTGGTTGGCAAACCACCGCCAAGTGGACTGGAGTTCCAACACTAATTTATGGGCTCTCACTCTGATTATGTTACTTGTGGAAGTGGCTGCTAAGTCAATTGTGACACCTAATGGTAAAATTCAGTATACCAGTCTGGTGGTTGGTTTAACATCAAACTGGTATGACGATTTTTACACTGGCCCAGCCCTAACATGACGTGTTATTTAGTGAGCTACAGAGGTGCTGTAAGGCAGATTTTATTACCTTCAGGACAGCTGTTTCCCTGTGTTTCCAGTCTCTGTGCCAAGTGAGGCTGCTGGCTGCAGATTTATCTCATAGTGCATATATGAGAGTGCTGGTAATCTTCTCATCTAACTCTAGACCAAAAAAAAGGGAATAACTGTATTTCCATAAAATGTTGGACTGCTCCAATCACTACATACTTTATGAAGAACAAAATAGCCCCAGTTCTTAAATATGATGACGCATCAGCCTAATGTATGATTAAAACACTCCCTGGTCATTCTCCGTTGTCTTGCACAAAGGTACTTCACTGCAGTGCTGGCGACAGGAAGCTGACTCCACACATCAAATAAAGTATAGTGTCAGCTTGACAACAACTCCTCCAATAGCCTTGTTACACCCCCTCCTTCAAGGTGGAAAGCAGAGCGATGTATGACTCTTCTCAACGATCTCGTCTTCTTCTCTTTACACCAAAATCCAGTCAAAACCAGTTACCAACAAACGTATATCAAGAAAGTGAGACATCCCAAGGTCTACAACTCTTTACAAGTGGACAATCTGAACCTTCTCTCATGTCAAGGTCACTGTTCAACAGATGGTTTAACAGTGATTCAGCAATTTACATATACATTTCAGTCATTTTCTACCGCAGGTTATGTACTGAAATTGACTAAGCATAAGAATCAAAAATCAGAAAATGTTAGAATATCATCATGTTTTGTAGTAATTTTGTTTATGTACTGATTAAACTGCAATGTATATTTAATACTGTGATATTAGAGTCCATGAATAATCAACTAACTAGCCATACTATAACATTCACATTTCCCTCAGTTAAGCAGTTTAGACTTAACCATGAAAAACAGCTAGAGACAAGAAGTGTCCAGGAACACAAACAAACAAGCACACACACCCATAAAAGTCCTGAGATCTTGGAGGGCACTGGGCAGCTGCACAAGGTAGATGTGGGATGGCAGCCCTGCTGTCGCTACAGACTGGAAGCAGACAAAGAGCGACAGACAGAAAGAGAGGGACAGAAAGAGAGAGGTGAAATGGAAGACAGAGCCAGACAAACAGGGAGAGCCACAAGGATACGACAAGAAGGAGGAAAGTGATGAGCACACATTTCTGGGGAAAAAAGATTTGTCAAAGGAGGAAAAACAGGGTAGTCAGAGAAAGGAGATACGTGGAGAAGAGAGATAAAGAGGGAAGAGGAAGAGAATGACAGCTTTGTCAGCCTCATCCTGATTTCCACAGGACAACCAGTGTTCACCTGTGCTTCCTCTCTCTCTCTGTGTGTGTGTGTCCTTTCAAACTCAATAAGCACTTCTCTCCTCCTCATGCATTCTGCCCACACTCTGTTTCTTTTTTTCCTGTGCAAACCTGTAGTTTACCTCTCCACTGACGTCTAACACAAATTGGGGGGCAGCAAGCTGTTTGCCTTTGCACGCCACGTCACTTTTGCAAGCTGGAATTGACCCGTTGCGTCTGTGTTCCTGTGGGAGCTGCTTCACAGAGAGAAAAACAATTTACTCACGCACGTGCAATGTCGCTTTGTTAAATAAAATAGCCCCAGGATGCTGAGAGAAGCTCCAAGAGGTTATCAACGGTGCGCACGCACACATGCTTGGCGATATCGTGAGGGAAACCACAGCTCTCTCCTCCGCTTCCAAACAAATACAAAGAAGTGATGGTGCATATGTTTGTCACATCAACACCCATGGGACGCTTTGCAAAAGTTTAGCATGTGATCTTCCTTGACAAGAAGGACCTGGAAGAGTTTTCGGAGCAAATCAGTGAGTCAACACTGGAAATTCATAGGCACAATACACGCCTGGAGGCTGACGTGGTTTTAACAAGGCACTGGGATGTTTCAGAGTGTTGAACTCCTGCTGTGGCTTTGAGTTAGGTTACTTAAAGCTTCGATATAAAGTTCATGAAAAAGTTTTCAAAAGATTCAGCATTCGTACTTAAATGTCCCACAGAAATCCAGGATGGGGCCATCAGTAGCATCCTTTGTGTATGCATACTCACTGTATATATGTTACATATTTGCCATATTTGTCATCAGTGGTGGGCGTGTTATGAGGTAGTGGTAAGCAAAGAGACATTAAAAATAGAAGAGATATGCAGCCGCGTGATATAACCTAAGGATCAAACCCCGACAGTTGTGGAGGTAATCCCAGTAAAACACATTAGATAACTAAGCCACCAGGCAACCTGCTCACAGGCAGGAAACACTTTGACTGGAGACAAACAGGGGTCAATCTCATGTAGTGACCATTCATTTATTTGAACTAAAGGGAATGCTGCCACTCTGACCTCCATGTTTTATTTTACCAAATTTAAATTTGACGTGTACTCTGTTCACTTAGCTCACATGCATGATCAGAGTAAGTGAAGTGGCCTACTCACAAACAGAGCAGTAGCAGACCTACAGACCTGTCCAGACCCATATGTAGCCATGACTGTTGACAATGCTTCAAATACAGATTTTGCAGCAAAGAAGCTACATATTCTAAAACATGGATGCCTCATACACATCTTGAACCGGACAGTGCAGAAGATCAGATTCAAGATGAACCCCAGGATTAGTGTCACTGGTTCAGTATCCAACCAAATGTCTCCCATTCTGTTCCGAGTTTCGATGTAAAATAATGGTTGGAAAAAGTGTTTTTGCAGAACATTGTGATGTCACTGTAAAGCTGACCTTTTGCAATAAGATGTCATCACTTCATCAATTCGTCCTATCAGACATTTGTGTGAAATTTTGTCATGACTAGCTTATGAAATCTTGAGTTATGGTCACAGTGACCTTGACCTTTGACCACCAAATTCTCATCATTCTTGAGTCAGAGTGGACATTTGTGCCAAATTTGAAGAAATCCCCTCGAGGTGTTATTGAGATAACGTGTTCATGAGAATGGGATGGACGGAAAGACGGATGGATGGATGGATGGCCAGACTAGAGGTGACTCGTGTACAAAAATCTCTAAACATTTAGAGTGGCTAATTTTTTTCGTGTAAACGTGTACAGGGGTTTCACAGCTGGGTGGTGCTATTGTATTAAACCAGTAAAGCCCCAGTTATCCAAATACCAACCGAACGGGCCATTTAACCAACGTTTTAATAGAAGAGCACGTAGGCTACTGACCTGTTGCCAAACCCGGTCTCACACCATTTCTTGTCATAATCACAGTTGTTACCGGCCAGCCCTTCGCTTTAAGACGGTGGCCATGTGAGTGTGACATAGTAGATGTTGTGGGAAGTAAAGCAGTGTATAGAGTGTATGGACGGGAATGCACCGTGAAAATAGTACAGTTCACGCTACAGGTGGTTGCAGTCTGTTTACAGTGTTTAGATAGGCTCCAGTTACAGCATAGTCTCTGTGAGAAGGCCCTGCATTATGTTATGTTATGTTATGTTTTCCTGCTGTAGAGGAGAAATAAATGTGCTTCTGCACGGACGTCAGTTCTGCATCCTCATTCTTCAAGCAGAGTTGGTCCGGACTTGTAGAGCTAGTTACCAGCAATGAGCCAAGTTGTAAAGATAATCTACAAAAAACCAGTGTCTTCAAACTACGGTTCAGAGTGCCAGACTGGAGAAGGTAACGCAGTCTAACACAGTTTGTCAACAATTAGTATCACCCCCCTCTCCCCTAAAAAAAAAAAAGTTTTTTGTGTACTAATTTTTCATAACCGTTTATGATCTCAAAACACGTGTACACAGACTCACCCCTAGGCCAGACAACCCGAAAACATAATGCCTCCAGCCAAGGCTGACGCCAGCACGAAGGCATAAAAAGCGAGTAAACGTTTTCAAGTTAGCCTTAAATTTAATACCCATGAGTCTAAAAGCTTTTGCTATTGGCCAAAAGCAGCTGCACGGCTGATTACACCTAAATGGGCCGGAGAGTTTTTTACTGAACAAGCAATGATCATCACTGCAATCCTTAGTGCAGTTTGAACTAATCTCAGAAAGACACTTTGGTTAAAATTTTTGCTACTAGCTGCTTTTGGCCCAGCAGCCCAACATTGTGATGATGGTTATCCGTTTCTTCCCGCCGGCTACTGTGTTAAACTCCTGTCCTAAATCTGTCTTCTGCAAAGCTGAGAGAGATGAAGACAGAAAAGGGGGGAAAAAAGGGGAGATAAGTATGTGACAGAGACAGTAGACATCATTAAATATGAAAACATGAAAGAAGCTCTACTCTTACTCAAGCTCCACTTAAAGTCTGACGTTTCCATCCTGCTGCACCTTCGTCACAGTCATCACACTGCATTAACAATGGTCCTCCTCTATCTGCAAAACACTATCAGATCTCTTCTCTGTGCATCACTACACAGCCACACTCATACACCACAGCTTTGAACACAGTATGTGAGCATATCTCAAGTGGTAAAGAACACAGAGGGGTAAAGACGTAAGAGCATGAAGTAGCAAGGAAAGATGTGGAGGAAAGAGAAGAATGAACCTGAATAATGAAGAGGACAGAGGAGGATATGGGAGCCATGAAGAAAAAAAGACTAGGAGTGGATAAATAAAAAGGGACACAGCAAGTAAAGGTGATAATGGAGAGTGATAAAAAAAAATGAGGGAGGAGGGAAAGAGGTACAAAAACAGGAGAGATTTTTCGCACAGTTCTCTTATCTTAAAGCTCAGTGTCTTGTATAAATAAACACTTTAGCTGGCCAGCTCCCGCCTGCTTTATATTCACACACAGTCGTCTGTTTGTGCGATAAAATATTCCACCTTTGGAAAAAAAACCTGTGTACAGTATGGTGATGCAGCTATTGTGTGTGGACTCACTGTATGTGTGTGAGGGGTTATTGGGGACATCCATTCATCCGAACAATCACTCTGCGGCAAAAACTCTCCGGCTCTGTCTCACCCAGTATGACACACACACACACACACACACACCTCACATACATCCAGCTCATTAGTGTGTGCTCAGTGTCCATGGCAAAGGCTCTGGGCCATTTTGCAGCACAGTGAGACACAGGTCAATGATTTGACTTTGCCTTTGACTTTGTAAATCACTGAGGTTGCCACTAAAAAACTCTCTCAGCTCAGTCTCAACATAATCATACATTTAACTCCATCAATAAAGCTGCCGTGAATTTGCATTTGATGTATTTTAATGATAGCAATGTAAGAGCGTAATGATCACAATGGATTATATTGCATGAGAAAATTTCTTTGATCCTCATTTTTGCATATCTAACATGCACACAAGCAGCATACAAAGTGGGATACCTGCTCCGTGTAAGCTGTGTTAAATGGAATTCTAACAGTAGAAGCCTAAACATTAAGGAGAAACAGTTTATACTGATGGTGTAAACAGATCTCTGTGACACGTTAGGATTTATGAGTTTCACACCAATGAGCATGCTCCATGTCTGTTTGACGTAAAATATATACTCTCTGTTCTACAGGGCACGTCCATCTAACAGACTTCAACATCGCAGCCATTGTAAAAGAAGATCTAAAGGCAACGTCCATTGCTGGGACCAAGCCATACATGGGTAAGAAAACATTTTTCCGCCAAAGCTTCACAAGAAACCTCTACCATTTGGGACATCAAACAGAAGCTAGAGTAAACTCTGATCTTTAATTCACAGAAATCATGAAACATAATTTATAGAAACTCCACAGAGCATCTTTATGCTAATCGAAACCCCCCAAAACACCAAAGGGATGTTAGAGACTGACTTTGGCAAAGCTTTCACTGGGCGAAGCATCCTCCCTTTGCTCTTTAGAAGGCAGTTAAAGTCTTGTTCATGCCAACACCAAACACATGCAGTGGAGAGATTTACTGCATTTGTTTCAAGATACAGATTATACACTGAACAAAAATGTAAATGCAACACTTTTGTTTTTGCTCACATTTTTCATGAGCTGAACTCAAAGATCTAAAACATTTTCTATACACACAAAAGACCATTTCTCACAAATATTGTTCACAAATCTGTCTAAATCTGTGTTAGTGAGCACTTCTCCTTTGCCGAGATAATCCATCCCACCTCACAGGTGTGGCATATCAAGATGCTGATTAGACAGCATGAATATTGCACAGGTGTGCCTTAGGCTGGCCACAATAAAAGGCCACTCTAAAATGTTCAGTTTTATCACACAGCACAATGCCACAGATGTTGCAAATTTTGAGGGAGCGTGCAACTGGCATGCTGACTGCAGGAATGTCCACCAGAGCTGTTGCCGTGAATTGAATGTTCATTTCTCTACCATAAGCCGTCTCCAAAGGCGTTTCAGACAATTTGGCAGTACATCCAACCGGTGTCACAACCGCAGACCACGTGTAACCACACCAGCCCAGGACCTCCACATCCAGCATGTTCACCTCCAAGATCGTCTGAGACCAGCCACCCGGACAGCTACTGCGACAATCGGTTTGCATAACCAAAGAATTTCTGCACAAACTGTCAGAAACCGTCTCAGGGAAGCTCATCTGCATGCTCGTTGTCCTCATCGGGGTCTCAACCTGACTGCAGTTCTTCGTCGTAACCGACTTGAGTGGGCAAATGCTCACATTCGATAGCGTCTGGCACGTTGGAGAAGTGTTCTCTTCACGGATGAATCCCGGTTTTCACTGTTCAGGGCAGATGGCAGACAGCGTGTGTGGCGTTGTGTGGGTGAGCAGTTTGCTGATGTCAACGTCGTGGATCAAGTGGCCCATGGTGGTGGTGGGGTTATGGTATGGGCAGGCGTATGTTATGGACAACGAACACAGGTACATTTTATTGATGGCATTTTGAATGCACAGAGATACCGTGACGAGATCCTGAGGCCCATTGTTGTGCCATTCATCCACGACCACCACCTCATGTTGCAGCATGATAATGCACGGCCCCATGTTGCAAGGATCTGTACGCAATTCCTGGAAGCTGAAAACATCCCAGTTCTTGCATGGCCAGCATACTCACCGGACATGTCACCTATTGAGCATGTTTGGGATGCTCTGGATCGGCGTATACGACAGCATGTTCCAGTTCCTGCCAATATCCAGCAACTTCGCACAGCCATTGAAGAGGAGTGGACCAACATTCCACAGGCCACAATCAACAACCTGATCAACTCTATGCGAAGGAGATGTGTTGTACTGCGTGAGGCAAATGGTGGTCACACCAGATACTGACTGGTTTTCTGACCCCCCCCAATAAAGCAAAACTGAACATTTCAGAGTGGCCTTTTATTGTGGCCAGCCTAAGGCACACCTGTGCAATATTCATGCTGTCTAATCAGCATCTTGATATGCCACACCTGTGAGGTGGGATGGATTATCTCGGCAAAGGAGAAGTGCTCACTAACACAGATTTAGACAGATTTGTGAACAATATTTGGGAGAAATGGTCTTTTGTGTGTACAGAAAATGTTCAGCTCATGAAAAATGGGAGCAAACACAAAAGTGTTGCATTTATATTTTTGTTCAGTGTAATTCTGACATTAAACCCCATTTAGTTTATGTTTAAAAAGGAAGGAGAAGTAATTTTGAGATCTCGGAAGAAAAGCAGAAAATGCACTTTTACAATGTGGCAGTTAAGAGGTTCAATATCTTCACCCCTACAGCGAAGTTCACAGAGCTTGACTTTTGTCAATATTAGCTGCCCAAAGGCCAGGAACAAGATACAGCTAAAAATAAGTGGGTAGTTATTGACAAATAAATAAATGGTAGAGCTTTGTTGTGAGGTACATAGTGAAGGTTGACAGCTTACTTAAGAAGCATTTCAAGTAACAAACAATTAGCTATGACAAGCACAAAGTGGAGTTGTCTCCAAATTTCTAAAAGAACATGTAGTATATTCTTCTTAGTTTGATTTGGATGCATGAGCCCAAAACTTGAGAATATTGTTAAAATTTTAACAAAAGTAATGTTGCTCAGAAACCAACATTTACCCCCTCAGCACATCTCCAATCGTCCTCCGCATGACTCTTAAGTACAGCAGCGATCAGATCGATGTGGATTCAGCCCCTGAGAGAACAGATAGGATCTTAACAGGATTTCAGGGGGATGTGAATGACGAGACAGCACTTGTTTGGGTGCGCGTGCACCTGTTTTTATTCTTACAAAGTGTGTGCTCATGGTGGAAAATGATGTTGTAACCATGTGTGATTTCAGGCGAATACTCTGTGGTGTAATAGATAATTCATGGGTACACTGGGAAGAAAACACTGTCTCTTTCAGAGGCTTCAGGAGATAAACTTCACTTTTTTTTTCTGCTTCAGCGAGAGAGCAGAGCAAACCTACCATGACAGCGAGGAGAAGGGTGTGTGTGTGTGTGTGTGTGTGCATGCTCCTGAGTGTACAGTATGTTTCTTCCAGTCCAGCTTTTGACAGTTTGATACAGATAAAGAAGAAAGAAGTGATGAGTGATGGAAATTCATCTTGACCATTTCAAACGAGATTACAACTTAACAACCTTTTCCCTAGAACAGATTATTCACTTCCACAGGAGAGGGAAAAATGTAACTAACCAGTTTAAGGGCTAAATATCTTGTCCCACCCAGAAAACCTGTTCAGTCAATTATTCATTACAAACACATTATGATGCTATATTGGCTGCAAATTGGATCCCAATAATTAATACTCGCTTCTGGCAAAAAGAGTGGAGTTTACGTTGGGTTTTTTTTATTTTGTTTTATCCCAGATGTTTTCTGTTAAGAAGTTACAACGTATTGTACACGTATAAGGAACTTAAACAGCATAAGCTATATGTATTCACAAGCCCCTTTCAGACATGCAACCTGCTACATAACTGTGACTGCAATTTTATATGCTGGTCTCATGTCTGAATACGCACCCTCATTTTTTAGTGAGTTGCAACGGCGTTAACACTTCCATCATCCACAGTCTACCTCAATAATATTTTCAGCCATGACAACTGCATGGAAAATAAGCAGCATTAGGGGTGGGCGATACGGCACAAGATCTCCCATCATGGTATGAGTCATTTTATATAAATGATTAATTGGATTTTTTTTGAGGATTAAAAACACATTTAGCACTTCACTGCAGTCAGTCCCAGTGACAGTATGTATCATGATACAGTTACAGTTCTGTAAATTCTGCTAAGAAATACTCCATGTCAGCCCAATGTTACCTTGCGAGGCAGCCAGATTCGTGAGATCTCGCAAAAAAAAGAATCACACAAGAAGTGGCATTGTAGTAGCTCACCTGGTAAAGCATGTACCCCATGTGTAAGTTTGAGTCTGACCTGTTGCACTTTTGTTGCATCTCTCTTTCTATCCCCTTCCTTCCGAATAAAGGCAAAAAATGCCAAAAAAATCAAGCAAGAATCACAAGATCACGCAAGTGTCCAGGCCTGATTTCCTACATAGCCTGTCCCAAATAGTTCCAACTGTCGCATGGTACATACCGTCACATTGCCCAACACTAAGCAGCAGAATTCTCTATCTACTGAGTGATAAAATTGGTGAGAAAATTCATGAGGGCATGCGTTGATGATGGTCATTCATAAAGGCTTCAACAGCAAAATGAGTTTTAAAATCTCAATTCAGTGCTGAATATTTCTGCATCTCTCCTGCTATATCTGAAAGCCATTACGGAACATTAACATAACAACGGCTTATATTTGAATTACAATAAGACTGATGACTGTATGACTTAAACAGATAGTATGAAGCAAGCTATGTGATGTATGCCATGTCTAGAAAGAGCTATAGTTAGGTTCCTGACTAGAAAGTCCCTTGAAACAAGGAAAAGGGATCAAAATACACAAACATATACCAAAAATGTTAATGTCAAATCTAGGAAAGTGACATACATCCAATTAATCTTGTTGTACAATATTTTCTGTCTATCAGCTCCTGAGCTGTTCCAAACCTTCGAGGGGTCCCACCCTGGCTACTCCTTCTCGGTCGACTGGTGGTCGCTGGGCATCACAGCCTATGAGCTACTAAGAGGACAGGTAACGAACAGAGTACCATCTCCATGACCACACCTCAACTCACTTCCGCTTGGCCTGGCACACATTACTGTAGTGAATAATACATATGGCACCTAGACACGAGTGTGCAAGAAGAGTCCTGGTGGTAGGAAAGCAGACATACAGCACGTCCTCTGCCTTCGCAAAACAAGAAGGGGAGGAGGGGGGGACATAATTGGATTTTACATTTAAGCTGACCTTACTGAGGAAGATGTTTAAATGTTTAGTCACAGTGTGAGACGAATCGCTGCAGGAGAATGAGAAAATAGAATCGGAGTTATTTCAAGAGCCATATAATTGGAATTGATTTTTTTTAAATATTATTTATTTAATTTTATGCTGGTCCCATCTGGAGAAGTTTGTCATGGAAATAAACACAGGACATAATGGTTTCACTCAATCTCCCCGCTCTATCAGGCCGAGTCATAGAGCTGAGAGCAGTCTGTTCATCGTGGGCTCAAGTCAGACTGCAGCTGCAGAATTTCCTCTCATATTTCAAGGTTACACAAACTACAGTAACCTCTGACTACACTGACAAGGACCAAGAACACCTGACACTAATCTGGAGCTGTCATGAAGCGTTCCTGAAATCAATTCCTCTATTTAAACATCTTAGTGTTCTGCCTTTCATCCTTCGTCATAAAACTGTCGACGGTTATTTTAGCTGATAACTTTCCATTACACTTTCTAAAATGCATTCTGCTACCTTTCTGACCTCAGTTACACTGTACGCCCACTGAAATATCTTTAGTGCTCAAACTATTTTACCTCAAACCCTCCTTGAACCTTTCTAAAACACGTTTTGTCCTCTCTCTGACCTCAAAGCTGCCGTGTATCTTACCTGCACCATTTACCTTAAGTCTCCTCACTGCCTTAAATCGAGTATACTTTTAACCTTCACTCATTCAGGAGGGATATGCTGAGCACACATTTACACACCCGCAAATTACTTTGAGTGACATAGATGTTTTTTGAAAGTTCCTGTGTAATCTGCGTCATCTACAGCACTTAAACCCTCTCCTAAACTTTCCTTAACCCCTTCTCTCTGCACACCGCCCTCAGCTTCTCCCAGAAAATTCATTTTCACTTCATCCCTCTGTCTCCTAGGGACTTTCTTCAACACCTTTCTCTGACTGCCACATTTCAACACCGTCTATAAAGCATGAATCAGTCTCAGGGCGTTATAAACTAGCCTGTTGGATGTGCAGAATTATTTGACTGCTGAAAATGGAGCGCTACCTCACTATTATCCGGCTCGGGGCACGTTTCGATCCCTTCTCTGCCTTTGCCTCATCTTATCTCTCTCTTAAGGTCCAACCGCATCTTACTGCATTCATGGTTACACTCAGACCGTTTAACTCCTCTCTCACTAGCCATGTTTCCCTGCTGGGCCTGAAACATCTCTCCAAAGCTGCAAATCAATCACTGTCACTTAGTTTTTCCACCTCCAGCCTCTGTTTCTTTTTTCTAAATTAGGACCACAGACACCTCATGGTAAATTTCCAAACAAATGCAAATATATTGTAATACATGAGTCAGTCTGTCCTGTCTGACGTCTGAACATCGACTTGAAAAAGGATATATTACTGGTTATCTGACACCTTATGCCTGCCCTGCATGGGGAACATCTGCCGAATTCGAATAGAATTGACATCATGCATCTACAAGAGCCTGTAATAAAAATGAAGAATGGTGAGCCATCCACCTGGGTTACATGTCACTCCCATCTCTCTTTCATCTCTTCTGTTTCTCTCTTTACTCTGAACTATCTGACAAAGCCGGAATGACATTTAAAGTGTGTCAAAATGAGAGTATTTGCCCATTCAGGCATATGTGAGAGAAACAGGTAAAGGGGCGGATCGTCCACCTCCAACCAGCCTGTCCAGCTAACGCAATACAAGTCGGCAAACCATGGATATGTACCATTTGTACGCTATCCTTTATTGGGTATGTTAACATCTTAATTTTTTTTTTTCACTTCAACAAGGCTGTGGTTAACATATTTATGTCTAGGCACAAAAAACACTTGGTTATGGTTAGGAAAAGATAATGTTTCTGCTTAAATTTCCCGAGTTTTGGTGCCACATTCATGGTTAGGAAAGCAGAGTCTTGCTAAAAAAACAGCTTGTGTGATTGTTGGTCTTGAACAGTGGTCTGCGGCTTGGCAGCTGTCTCACCAAAGTGACAAAGCCTCAATGACAAAGTCAGGTCATACACATGTAATAAGAACGTCACTTTAGTAATGCTGATAGATGCATATGAAACGTACAAATGTAATGTTTCCGTGGTTTGCATAAACATACAATGCCAACATTTTCTCGCGACAACCAGCCTGATCCAGCTGTGCCTTGTCACTGTGTCATTCTCCAACTCAAGTGAGAGGAGTCTCAGTCCTAGACGAAGACCAGTGGGTGGAGAAGGACTGGTGTGAAGGACTGTCAACAAGCTTTCCCTTGTTTTCTGACCCACAGAAAGCCCCCTCACACTGAAAGGCAGAGAGTTTAAGTTGTGTTTTGAAAATAATCCCTTATTCTCCGTTTCCTCTATCATTTGTTCTCATCATTGCAGGAAATGGGTTCACAGAGGGTGAGCATGAAGAGAAGAGGAAGACAGTGTAGAGAGCCAACTGTGGAACAAACTTTGAGACACATACTTTATCAAAGAAACTCCTCCAGGCAGTGCATGGCTATGAATACAGGCCGTCTTTATCATATTTTCTCCTCTCCTCTTTTCAGAGACCGTATGTGATGAGATCCAGTACACCGGCTAACGAGATCCTTCAGACCTTCCACAAGGTCCATCCCAGCTACCCAGCAGCCTGGTCTTTGGAGATGAAGTCTCTACTTAGAAAGGTAAATGAGCAGCACATGCATAATGCACAGTGCACTCAAGGAGCAGAACCATACATGGTATGCATTTACCTCACATTTTCACGATACCTCCCTCACCACCACTCTTTCACAAAACATACCAAAGGTGACTGCTAAGTAGGGCTGCATTTACTATTTTCATTATTGATAATGTGACAGTTATGTTCTTGATTTATCGTTTGGTCTAACTTTACAAAATGGTGAAAAATATGCATCCTAGTTTGTTCAAGTCTAAGCTGATGTCTTGAAATGTCTTTTTTTGTCAGTCCAAAACCCAAATATTTTCAGTTTAATGAGATATAAAACTGAAAAAGGGAGAAAATCTACATATTTGCAATGCTGAAAACAGCATTTTCTGCCATTTTCGCATGAATACTTACTTTAATAATCTAACAAATAATCAATTAACAAAATAGTTGATTATTTTTCTATTGATCGAGTAATAGATTAGTCGACTTATTGTTGCAACTCCACTGCCGAGGACATGTAAATTGTGAAATTTAGGGAGAAATATAAATATCCTGAGAAGTCAAGGCCATTGAAATCAATAAAGATTCATACAACCAGGCAGCAGCTATGTTTCCATCCCAAAGTGATTTGAATCATTGGGAAATGCGCATTAAAAGAAATATGAATCCTGTGTGTTTCCATTAAATGTATGGACTTTGGTGAAAACTACAAACTCGTGCGAGTTTTCCACAGAACCAGAAACAAAACAGGTCTCGCATTCTTCTTCTTCTACGTTTTCTGGCGGTTGGCAACCAGCTTGTAAATGCATTACCGCCTTCCCAACCCGGAGTGCGGATATCACCATGGAGAGAGGTGCGCTACGTCAGACTTAATTCGAACATAACTGTTTCCATTCCCGTTTTGCGAATCAACATTTTTTTGAATCAACATTTTTTTGAATCAACCAAAACCCGGCTAAAGCGAGCGTATTTCAGTTTGTGCAAATCAGGGGATTTTAATTCAAATTTTGGTGTTTCCATCATAATTTTCCGATGCAATACTTCTAGATGCGCATCTAAACAGGCTGATGGAAACATGGCTAGTGACTGATATTTGCAATGAGTGCAAACATTAAACCACATTATAATATACATATTGTATATGTGTATAGCTTGACACCTAGAAGTAACGCCACACTAAATGATGCCTGAGGATGTAACATGTGGCCCTATTTCTTGGATAAACCAGTAATATTTGGGAGGTTATCCATACTCTATTTATAAATTAGGTGTGCTTGATCACCACCAGAAATGATAGCATCATGTTGCTTCTCTTTATCCTTCGGTAATCTGTAAAAAGGTCTGCCTTTTAGTTTCGTTATGTTTTCCCTATGTGAACTCATGATGGCAGATCCTGATGGTTTTTCTATGCCACTCACTGCATAATGAACAAGTGTTCAGTGTACAGTGACTCACGATTCAAAGTGACTATCCCCTGGAAATGTGTAGTGTACTCCAAACCTCTCTCAAATGTGGGTGGATTAAAGTGTCACAGATGCTTGTTTGAATTAGGTCTGCCACACCCCCAGGATGCACTGTGGTCATTTATTCAAACCTGCACTTGCCAACTTCTCACACTACCTGGTGGCAAAACTCTGATACCACAATACTCTGATAGTAACTGTAAACATTATGCACAAGTTCACTAATTAAAAATCATAAATACCTGGTGAGTAAAGCTTTTCTGGGTGGCCCCTTTGCTACTTTGTCGGAGACAGTCTGCACTTTGCTTTTCATTTTGAAATCTTTATCTCCTGTGGGAGGACAATTATCCATACCTGACACCAGCACTTCACTTGGGCAATCAAGGGGCATCTACAGAATTTTAATCAGGGGTAATTTTCATTGTTGCAGCCATGCTTTGTATACTGGGGTTTTACTTATACATGCAAGTCTCACAGCGTGCAGTGTTGCTTTTGAATTATAATCAGGTATAATCAGTATTCAAAAACAGGAGTTGTTGGTGAAGAATGGTGACTCATGGTGTTACACAGAACACAGGTATATAAATCTAAGTTACAACGTCAACACAAGCTCATAAACACACTTGGCACTGAGACTATTAATATCACTCCTTAATTAGGATAATTTAGATGTATATTACTCAATGTAATTAGCACATTTTGAAATCTTACCAGTCTATTTATAATGAACTGTCACAAGTCTGTTCTTGTTGCAATTAAGCCATTGCAGAGCAAACAGATCCACTGTTGCTGTAGCATTTGGTTTTTGTCTTGGCAGAGATCCACTGCAGTCAAACTGTTGCATTGCTTCGTGCTCAGACTCCTCGTACCTCATTGGCATTCCAGTCGCATGTGTAAACGTGTGTGTTTGTGGGAGAGAAAGGGAGAGAGTGTGTGAGTGTGTGAGAGAGAGAGGGATGTAAAGAAAGTGAGAATGTAAGAGGAGAATCCCATGCTCAATACATTTGTCCTTAATCCTCCACACTTCACATCCCCTTGAATCTTCCTCATCACCATCTGTCTCCTACATGTACCTCATTTTCCTCTCTTTCTGTCCCCTCCTTCTCTCTCCATCTTCTCCTGTCCTAACCTCAATACCTTCCACCCCCAACCCCTTTGTCCCTGTATCCTCATTCTCAGACACATCCTTTAGGGCAAACATGTGCTTGCATCTCAGTGGGACTCAGCCTCCAACTTTTTCGAGCCATGCCTCCCCATGGACAATTGTTCTTACTCTAATCCTTTTGTCTCCCTCAGTTGCTGTGCATAGATGTCCAGAAGCGCATTTCCTGTCTAGCAGAGCTCCAGGATCTGGACTACATGTCAGATGTCAACTGGGACGCTGTGCTCAGCAAACAGCTTCCTCCAGGCTTTATTCCCAATGTGAGTATCAGAAATAAACTGAGCTCTGCCTCAGAATGCTACTCCACAAAATGCTCACATCTGAATAGAGCAGAGTTTTTCTGACATCGGCAAAAAAATATCGCACTGCCTTATGCTTTAAAAACGAAATGACGGTCTGTCACAAAAACTGAACAAATATCATACCATAAATTTGCTATCTGTGGATGTTTTAATCCAACTATGTCAGATCTTTGAAAATGGTAGCGTGATTTTGCTCTTTTAAAAAACATCCTGAAACCCCCATCTCTTCTTACTGTTCTCTCATACTTATTCCCACACCAGTAATTCTCCTGAAGGGAACAAAGATGCAAGGGGAAAAAACATGTAGCCAGAACTACCCACTCCTTATCTAATCTTTTCTAGTCGAGCTGTAGACACCACCCCCTGCTGGGCTGAGCTGGATCTCCCACTGAGCGCGTAGACACCCAGATGCAGAATCAGACAAAGCAGCACATGTGTATACATGCCTCCGAGAAAGCCTCTGCATGTCTACGTGCAGCTCCACATGTGGTCTCTGGATCATTATCATGAGCTGAAGATAACACTTGCATTTAATAATACCACTAGGCAGGAAGTCAAGGTGCTTGGTCGGCAAACTGATGTGCTGTGTTCTCTCTCTGTAGTGTCAGGCTGTGCTGCACTGACTTACTGTGCCCAGTTTCAAAGCTGGTACCTGCACATGAGAAAAGACCACATAAGGTCTGAATATCAGTCAAGAGTCCACCTAACAGTTTGTCTCTCATGCAAATGCCATTAGAAAAAAAGTATTAACAATAGCGGTCTTTGGAGTACTTTAATCAAGCAGCATCAATAACTCTTTTGAAAATACTGTAACCATGGAGCTAATCCGTTTTTCCGCTTTAATGAGCACAGATATGATAGAATCATTCAGCTACACTAATAGGGCTGCAGCTAAAGATTGTATTTATAATCTGCTAATTATTTCTGACTAATCGATTCATTTGAAGTCTGTAACAACTCAGAAAACAGGGAAAAGTGCCTGTCACAGTTTCCTTGAGCTCAATATAACATCTTCAAATGACTTGTTTTGTCTAAACAACCAAAATGTGTTCAGTTTATATCACATGAGACAAAAAAGATGCCACTTTTCACAATTCAGAGGCAGGAACCAGGGATTTTTTTCACTTTTGCTTAAAAGATGACTTTAATGGATAACGATTATAACTGTCTTTGTTGCTCTCTTGCACAGATGCACTGATTAAGCAATACAAAAACTATCCTGTATTGTTTAAGTCGAGGAACAAGGTGACAATAACCGTCACTCCTTAGTGCCAGAGCTGAATACATGCAGAATAATGACTGCTGCAAGAGAATAATGACTAAATGACTTTATCTAATTCTAAGTCTATCGCAACTGCAGAGCAGCGGGTATCCCCAGCGGCCAGGCTGGCACAGCAGAGGAAAAACACAGAGGATCGATGGGGAATTGAGAGTGTCTCTCTCTCTAATTATAGGCCTACCCTCTGTCTTTACTCCCTCATAGACCATTAATGTCTGAGCAGGAAGAGAGAACTCAGTCCTAATGTTTTGTTACCTGACTTACCAACATTCAGTCTGCTTTGACTTTATTGGCTTACTGCCGTTTGAGCCTTAAACTTTCCTGGAGAGTAAAAGCTTTCATTGTAACCTATAGTTCATACCAGAGGTGGGTCCAAGCCACTGTTTTGCAGATCACAAATAAGTCTTTGCACTCAAGTCCCAAGTCAAGTCCCAAGTCCTAAACTCTGAGTTTCAAGTCCTAACAAGTCATAATGCACTCTTAACTAAATGTAATGCCATTTTAACAACAACAGCAATAATAGTAATAGTAATATAATATATTAACAGATCACAGATTTTTATATTTACCTTTTGGGAATGTTTCCCTTTAATGACAAGACAGCTATAGATTGAAAGGAAATTTGGGATTGAGAAGGGGAATGACATGGAGCAAAGAGCTGTGGGCTAAAATTGAACCCTGGCTGCAGCCATGGCCTCAGCCTATATCGGTTGCACACTAAATAGGTTTTTAAATTTGTAATTATTTGTTAAAAGTATGTTTATGTGTGTAATTTTTTCCGCGCGTTTTGCATATTGCGGTCATTTTCTGCGTAGTCTTTATACATAAATAAAATTATCTTTGGTATAATTTTTTTTCCATCTGGTGCACTGTGACTTTTTTTTTAAATGTTTATCTCCTGCAACTTGACTGGATGCTGTCAGATTGGTTCAGTTAAAGTGGATTTGGGGACTTGAGCATTGACTTGCTGGGAATGAATTAGTTAATGTTAGTTGATTCAGGGATTGAATTTAATCTTTGGGCTTGGGGGAATGGTATCAAGTGTTTTCCAGTCAAAAGGCCCAAGTATAAGTGATGACACAAGTCATTGGTGTTAAAGACCCAGCTGAGAAGTCTTTTTTGATTTTGTCAAGTTGAGTCTAAAGTCTTAAAATATGTGACTCAATTCTGACTTGTGTCCAAGTTATGTGACTTGTGTCCACACCTCTGGTCCATACTGACTCATTTATAAGTAATCTCAAGTATATTGCAGAAACACTATTACAATGACTGCCACCAAAAGTGTTGTCAAAGTCAAAACCATGGTCATATCACAGTTTTCTTACTTTTACATGTAAACTTGGCATTTAGGGTATGTCTCAGTGTTTGACTATCAATAATTTTTAATGTTTGAACCCATGGATCTGTTGTTGTTGTTGTCGTCTGTTTAATGTATGCTTGTATCTTTCTGTGTCTTTATAGAGGCGAAGACTAAACTGTGACCCCACGTTTGAGCTGGAGGAAATGATCCTGGAGTCCAAACCGCTTCACAAGAAGAAGAAAAGGCTTGCTAGAAAAACCAAGGAGCAAGGATCTGATGGGTCCCCACAGGTAAGGCTTTCAGCTAGACACATTAAATGCAGTAATTGACCAAACAAGAAAATGATAAAAAGGCTTTGTTCCAAAATGAGACACCGACTACTGGGAAAGAATAGCGAGGAAATACTGTTCGAGAGACAGTGGAAGACTTGACGTTGATTTGATTTGATAGATCATCTATAATTTAGATTTAATGTGCTTTTTTCGCCACCAGTGTTCCTCAAAAACATGTTTAAATATATATTTAAATTCATTTTGGTTTATCCTGTCCTTAGTGGGTCATATATGCCTCTTAAAGGTGTCTCTCTCTCAGTGCTCATCATTATTCATTAAAGAAAACTGACCGCTGGTTCCATTTGGCCCCGTTACAGGTAGTAAGTTGCTCCTTAGTTTGTCTTTTAAATGTGTCTGGAGTGCTATTAAGAACGTTGAGGACACATTTTAGAGCTCTGTCCTCCCTCACCTTCATCAGAATAAATGGGCCGTCTGCCTGATGGGTGTATGGGGAAGACAAAGAATGCAATCACCTAGCTCTAGTCTGTTATACTCTCACTCCATTCACATAAATCAGCTGTTGTCCTCTGGGTGTTTACACAAAACAGAGAGGAAATCACTAAAAGGTTAATTTGATCACCCGGTCAAGTGAGACGTGGGGGGAAACACACACACATCATACACCCATAAACACGATGATAGTGAAAGCAGATAGGCACGATAGGCAGCAGAGATTTTATTTTTGCTCAAGTGCAGCAGTGGGACCTGATCAGTGATGTCATTTTTGTTTCAAGGATAACTGCAGCTCAAACGACCTTAAGTCATTTGTGTTTATTTTATCTTAAGTCCAAATAGGACCTTCGTTGTGAAAAAGCTCTGAGCAAACCCTAAAACATTGTTTATGACAAGAAAGGTCGGGTTGACATGTTATTATGCGAGGGCTTTTTCAGGGGCTATATACACAACTGGTATTCTGAAAATAAATATTGCAGGGGCCGACTTTTAGGGGCATTTCCAAGTGATATTATTGTTGGAGCTGCTGTCAATGGCAATGACAATTGGATCGCTTTCCATTTTGCCCAGAGCCTAGCAGCTACTAAAGTTTCCACATTTACTTCAGTTGTCATTTCCGCCACTGGGGATAGTGACTGCAATGAACTTCCATTCAGTGTTTCCCATACAGTGCTTTATCTGTTCATCAGACCACGAATGAGACAAGAATTAGCTAGCTAGCTCACCCTGAGGTCCCTCCACCTCATTCCCAGAAGACAGAGACGGATCGTCAGTTAGCAGCTTTAGCAACTTGAATTAAGACAGTGTAAACCCCAGCGCCGGGAATAACTGCATGCCAGTGGCTAACAGCGGTACTGGGTTTAACTTGTATAGCAGCAGCAGCAGAAAGTTTGCTAAATCGGTGGGGAATTGGGGCAGTCCAGGATCAGACCCCCTTGTGCTAAGGTTTGCCATAGCCACTAACTGAGGGTCAGTGTCTCCCCCCACAAACAAAATGTAACTCTGTGGGAACCAATGGCTTTTGAGATAGCTACAGAAAGCTATCAGAGAAAACAAAAGTGCTATCCCCCTCCTGTTTTAAGTGTGCAATGGTTGGCACACTTCCTTTGTGCTGTACATCAAGCCTTCATTTTCCAGAGAGATCATACACAGTGGCAGACCAAAATGCAAAGTGAGGCTCATAGGAAACCAATTTAAATGTCTATGGTGTCATTATACAAACGATATTACATTCTGCAATCAACATATGTCATAATGATAAGTTAAAGCAAACATGTCAATTTTAACTTATTTACTTTAAATATCTGATGTTTTTTATATATATGGATCTTTGGTCTGCTAATCATATACATTTTCTCCATTCAGTGAAATGGATTTTAGTCAGGAACACTTAAGTCAAAGAAAACTTAATTTCCATTTGCAGTATTATATTTATCAGTATGGCTCTGTTTTGGGGCCTATCAGCTTTTCCTAGGCCATACAGAAAGCCTCTTCCACACACCTATGTGAGGAGCCTAAGGCAGAGAGAGCAAACCTCTCTGCCCTTCCATGTGCAAATGAGGAAAGCCTTAAGGCAGAGAGAGAGCATACCTCTGCCCTTCAACTCGCTTATGTGGAAAGCCTTACGGCAGAGAGAACACACCACTGTGCCCTTCCACGTGCAAACAAGGAAAACCTGAGGCAGGGAGCGCAAACCTCCCTGCCCTTCCATGAAACATGGACTACATGAAAAGCTTAAGGCAGGGAGAACAGCAGCAAAGACACCCCGGGAGCAGACCTTAACCAGCATTAATGACAAACAGAAATGACATTGATAAGTCAGACACAACATGAAAAGGAGGAGATGGGATGGAGGGGGGTTGCAAAGTGGCTTGCAGAGGAAGCAGCAACAGTAGGCAGGCCAGCACAGTTTAAATAGGGCGCCCTGAATGAGATTTGCCAATTGGTTGCATAGAAAGGAATCATATGATCTATCAGCTGACTCCCTTCAGTCAGTTGATTGGCTGTTGGCGATCAGCTGAAGTAGCTGGGATGCGAGCTGAGCTTGACGTCAGGTCCTGCCTGAACTAACGCTATACTCAATTTGATAACAAAATGATGGTAAAATGTCATTTGTCACCACTGACCATGCTACAGTTTTTGACCATTGCCACACTACTTGCTGGAGATCAAACAGCTAATAAAACAATGAGTCAGTCATATGTAAATGTGTAAGAGATACAGTAAATGGTAGATTTACTGAAGCCAGCTTTCTACACTAAAACACGTTCCTGCTACAAGAAACATTTTAGTAACGAACCCTTAAAACAGATCAGTTCTGTTTATCAGAAGAAATGTATTTACAGTACAGGAGTCAATCGATTGGTACAACAGGGAAGTGACACACTGCAGTCTAGGCTTCTGTCCAGTTTTCAGTCTTTAGATTTTTCAATTTCGACAGTAAAAGCTCAGAGAGATCCAGCAGTAATGAGAAGAAAATAAGTCATAGTTTCATTTGTGTGCTTTTACCAGTAATAGAGCAGCAGTGTGTGTTGTGTGTGTGGGTGTGTTGGGAAACTTGCCTTCACACATATGGTATGCACAGACAACCTACGCACACAACCTAACCTACGGCACACACACATACAACCTATGTCATTACAAAGTCAATAAGTTTGGACCCTCTCCCACTGTTTGGCACATTAGACCAGTTTATGGGACTCTTTTCTAATAGGAGTGAAGCAATTTGTGTGGTCTAGACTCCAGAGCAAATACCTTGCCAGCTCGCAATAAGAAGTCAGTGCCGGTCCAAAGTGTGCCATGTTTTATGAAAGCTGACAGCTGCTTGTGGAGACCTGCCTGTGTGTATATATCGGTGATATCTCACTGTGCAGCCAGGCAACATTCGTCATCCCTTGGCCCATTCGGACAAAGAGAAAGTCCCCTATTCTAATGAAATAATCACAGTAGCCATTACGTGAGACATTTGTTAAGTTTATGGACACAGATGACAGTGTACGGTCAGACTAAGGAAAAGAAATTGTACTCTTTGTACTCTTGTGGCTTGCATTCTCTAATAAAATCCCCTCATTTATTCTGGTATCACAGGAAACATTTGATTGATGCAGCTTGACTGAAACTAGCGTTAATCATATTCAGCTGTATTTGCTTGACAGATTTTCCACATGAAAACAAAGAAAGCCAATTTAAACAAGTACTACAGTTAATCTTATACTGTAGGAGGTTTTATGAAGATCACTGAAGTGTATTAGTAGTAAATAGTGGTAATGGCTGTGGTTTGCTGAACTCTATTGAAAAGATGAAAAACAGAGGACTACAGAAAGAAAGTCCTGTTAAACTCCCTCTCTGAAGCCATGCCATTTTAGCACCATAACACCAGCCAACAGAGTCTGGGGCATTGTTCCTCCCTTTTAAAGCACCTTCCATAAACCTCAGTGTCACTTTTGATGGTGTTTTTGATAAACAAGTTTGTTCAGAAAATTGAGCTCTTGGTAAAGAACTATATTCAAAATTGGAGTCGTATTTTTTCTGGACAGCCTGGAGAGAACTTCCAAGCCTGCGATTAAATCTCCCCATCTTTTTTTTTTTTTAAGATGTTCTAGTCTGTAATTAGCCTTGGGTGTATCTCCTGTTGTGTGGATCCTGTTCAGTAAGCGGTGGCCAAAGTGTCTTGCATCTAAAGGCCCTATCCCATTTCTCATTTTTACCCCTACCTCTTGTTTTCTAGTGCCACCTTGTCCCTTGGAACAGAGTTACAAGGGGTAGTGGTTAAAATATTCCACTATGAAATGGGAAAACCCTTTACGACTGTAATATGTCATTGGTTGTCATTGATAGTTGTCATAAACACACAAGCCTTGGCTAGGTGCCCCGATCAGTTGGGGTTCAGTCCCTTGCTCAAGGGCACCTCTGCAGTGCCCAGGAGGCGAAATGGCACCTCTCCAGCTGCCAGTCCATGCTCCATACTTGGTCCACAGGGGGGATTTGAAATGGTGACTCCCCAGTTCCTTAGCCAAGCCCCTATGGACTGAGCTCCTGCCGCCCCTAATGCCAGACATTGTGAATATGCTGTCCTCTGCTGTGATGATTTCATTTGCATGTTTTTTGTACCTCACTAAATTTCTTGCATATAGGTGTGTGTATGAATCATTGCTGAAACCATAAATGGCAACCGGCTAATCAGCTAAATACCACCCTGTCACTCCTCCACTTTTAGGAGGAACCATGCACTCAAATACACCTTTCACCTTTCGTTCAAAATGATTTGTTTGACTGGCACACTATTCAAGTAGTCCAGTTTTGCAGCGCATGCTGGTCTGTCTGTCTATCAGGGAGAATACTCATTTTACTGTCTATAAATATCAGCTTGTGTTTGTGCAGCACTTTTCCATATCCATTTACAAAGGACCTGTGGGGCCACTTGTGATGGATGCATGTGAAAGAAACTGAGTGCTTGATGTGTGTGTGCATGTGAAAGCGAGAGAGGGAGATAGTCTGTGCAGCCTTTCTGAAGCATAGCAGATCAATATTGAATGAAGTAAGCTAGTTGCCCTAATGCCCATCCCAGCCAGCTTCATACTCATTACCCCGAGGCTGCTCTGTATTCTTTCTGCATATTCCTCCTCTCCACTCCAACTTTATTTCTCCTCCCTTGTCCTCACACTCCTTCCACGATTCTGTCTGCAAGTCGCTCTCCACCCATACAGCATAGGACCCCTTCCTCATCCATTTTTCTAGCTCCTCTTTTATCTCTCTGTCGCTGCCTCCTTGTCGCCGCCACGCTCATAATGTAGCATAGAATTAGCTCAATTAAATCACTGATAATATACAGCAGAAAATTGGACTTGTGCTGTGAGAACTAAATAAACTGTTGGACTCCCATCTCACACACATTCCCACACATCTCTCTCCTAATCAGAGATGTCACTCTATTATTTATTGCATGTATGAAATACACTAGAAACCTGTCCTATTCAATGTATTTAGAAAATGTAGAGCAGGGTACATAAGAAACAATACCAGTGCTATTGTCCATACTGCATGTGGATAGAGTTTTGAGTATAGCCATCTGAATAACCTGACTGTAATAATGTCAACTCAAGAGAGTGTAGTGTTGTCACGGTACCAAAATTGGGACCCACGGTACGATACCAGTTAAAGTGTCACGGTTCTGCGTAGTATCACGATACCAGAGCAAAAATTAGGCAGATGTGCCTTTTGTCATTTATAAAAAGATAAATCACTTTTCTATAATACATCAATGATATTTCAATGGAATAAATTACTTACTGACTTATTCATACTTCAAAAACAGCATCAATAAGTGATTAACATAGGGGGGGATCAAAATGAAATAAATAAATTAAATAAAAATCAACCAGCCACCCTCCTCCCCTGACAAGTTAAGAACAGTCCCTTCAGTGCGGTGAGGTTTGTGGACCATTACCTGCCACAAAGAGAGAAATGTGAATGGCTCGTTTCTCCTCTGACATGTCACATACCTGTGTACTGCCACGGCTCGGCTGTTCAGATACTTCTGGGCAGTCATGACACCAACGAAGAGGAAATTATTGGACCTGGAGCTGGGCTTCTCAGTCGCCGGTAAACCACGTTATCTTGTGGTGGCCATAGCGTTCCGCCATATTCCTGTCTGTGACCCCCGTTCAACCCACAATCAGCAGGATTTGCCTTTCGTTTCTGCTGCTGGTTGAAATCTGTACTCGCACAGCGTGCTCCTGAATGATTTCTTTTGCTCACGCAAAACTATTTTTAGTCGCAAATGCTCGCACCGTAGAGCTCTATAGTGGAAAACAAATCACTGTAGCATATATAAACAAATCTAACCTACAAGTAAAAATAAATTAATAATAACTTTCACTGCTCAAAGATACTCAATAGCTCAGCTAATACCTGAAATGTCACTGGAAAACAAACCACTGCAGCAGCATATTGAGTGCCAGGTGGCCAGCGCGTACCGTTATTGGACGGCGCATGGACACTCACCCTCTTGCGATTGGACTTTGAACTTAACCCACAGTACTGGTACCGTGAGGTACAGTAGTACTACGGTACTCTAACATTATGGTATCATATGTACCGTGGTGTACCGTTGGTACCAGTACACCGTGCAACACTAAGAGAGTGTAGACAATGTAGAGAGTTTGGATTTTGAAACCTAGCATGTGTGCTTTTTTAGACTTAGAGTTAAAGTTAGGGTTAGGGCACAAAAACAACTAATTGGTATTTAGAAGGGAATTTCTGACCAGTTTGGAACACTTATGACTGCGATAATAAAACCAAAAGTATTACAGCAGAATACATGTTTTTGCAAATCACTGACATGTTAAATTTGTATGTTTCATATGTAGTGGGTATGTCTAAACTTTATGTTTCTTCACCTTTTGGTTTTCATTTTGAAGTTTTGACAGTGCTGTAGTTAACATGTGGTTAGGTTTAAGCACAACAACCAAAAATCATGTTTTGGCCTAGAATACCGTTGGGTCACTACAAACACAGTTGGGCATGTCCTGAACTCTTGCGTAATCTGAACTACATCATATGTATGAAACAAACAAATGTAACACATCTGCAGTAGAGTGCAACAATACGGTATATTTTCCAAGTTTTTTTTTCTAACTTTTGAAACTTACAACATTAGCAAATCTTGCTTAGACTAGGTTTTTGACTGAGTTGTTGCCTTTGTGTTTTGGGTGTGTGGCAGGATGCGGCTTCTTTGTTGTCAGCCTGTTATTGTTAGGGTGTTTCCAGATGGCAGTCATAGAGTTCCACATAATAGCTGGAGTGGTACCAAGCAGTTGCTGGGGGGGCATTTCAGGAGGTTTCAATGATCTGTCATTTGTGTTGCCAGGACATTGTTAGGTGGTTTCCAGAGCGTTTGGAAGGGCTGCTTTGGTGATAATAACTGCTACTAGGGTGTTTGAGATATTTGCCACAGCAGTTATCAGTGGCTGCCACAGTGAACTATGTGAGCTGGAGAGTTGCTAAACATGGAATACTGCAGCACCAAAAGGCACACCAACAAAGTCAGCAACTAGCTGGAGAACATAGCAGAGCATTCAGTGGCTAAAGGGCCAGGATACGTCTCTCGGGAGTTGGTAGGGACCAAAACAAGAGCTAAAAGAACAGCAAATACTGGACTAAGATTTGTCAGGTGGCTAGCTGAATGTGTAAATGAGCAACTGTTACCTTACAATTTCACCACATCAACTTAAAGCCGCTACAAGGAACTTTTAACTGGATATGCAAAAGTTTCTTGTTTCTGCTGATGTCTGTGCGTGACCTACAACAGCAAATGAGACCATCGGTGTGAAGATAAGCTATTTCTATATAGTGTATATTAATACCTTTAGGAACTGTCTCCGGGTCCGCCCCAGGTCGCTTCCAGGACAAAATGATTTATGGCACTCAGGCGGCACACGTCATCTTACCTAGCTGCTTACATTTATAGTGACTCTTATAAACAGTCGCTATTCCTCCTCCTCGACCCGACGTCCGCGGGAAGTTAAAATAGCAGCAATCATCGGGTAAAAGTTCTGTGAAAGCACTGGACTCACCAACAGTCAGCCACGTCTCAGTCACACAGAGAAAATCCAATCCTCAGGAAGTCAGGAAATCCTTCAGGATAAACGTTTTGTTTGCAAATGTTTGCAAAGATTGTTAGCAATCTAGCATTTACCAGCCCAATCCTGGCAGGAGCCGGCGGGTCCACGGCGTTAGCTGTCCAGGGAGCCACACACAGAGGCCGCAGGTTGCGCAGATTCACCCCGAGAACGAGGAGAGCAGGGGCCGCAGGGCTGGAACACCTCATCCGGGCCGACGACAGGTACCAGCCAGGCCTCGACAGGGTCCAGCGAGTGCTGAGAAATAAAGAGGCGAGGCACTGCTCCATAATCAGTCCAAGAAGCCGTGGAAGTGCTCGCCAAACAGGTCTTCAGCCTTACCAGCCGACGGCTGCGTTTACCCCGGCAGCGGTGGCGCTTACGCCGGAGAGGTGGAGCTGGGGCGCGGCAGAGGTGAGCTGGGATCCCCAATAGGAGCGGGGGCAAAGTTTTCCCATCTTGTTGTTTCATTCATCCCCAAAACAAACAAATGCAAGAGCCAGGTAAGCGTCTTTACGACAATACGGGCTAGAGCTCATGGGAAATGTAGTCTTCGTTCCAGCAAAACACTACCGCTTTTGACCACAGGGTCGCCAAAATCAACAATTAAAGTTCCTTGTAGGGGCTTTAAGATCATATTATGTTAATGTTGTGTTCTCAACTTGTTTTTTCTGCCCCAAGGTGCAGGTTTAAGCTACTTAGAGATGCAGTAAAAATCACGTGATAATCAATGTAAAAGAAAGAAGGATGACTGTCTCGGCACTATGGAGAAAGACACAAAGAGAAACTGGGTTTAAATTCATTGTTTGCATGTAAGGGACACAAACAGTTTTTTCTTTCACACCATCCTGTGATGACATGCATTAAAAAGAGAAATAATGTATGGTTACAGTAAGCCTCTCTGTCTTATTGCACCTGCAAGTGACATTTAGTCCACAAAGGATAAGACAAAAATTGATTTGAAGAGGCGGCACAGAATTATTGGAAAATCACTTACAGGTAATCAGTATTAGAGTCAGGGTAATCAATGGGCCACTAGAAGAGATGGAGAGCTCCGTGTGTATCCAGGTTTATGTGTGTCACTAATTAAACGTGCATAATCAGAGTTTACTAATTAGAGCAGGAATATCATCAGAAGCAGTCAAACAGTTGTAGCTCAAAAAGAACTTGTTTTATATTTTTCTATCGAACAGCAGGCTCAGCTGTAAGTGCTGACATAAAATATGAGTCTGGACTGTTCAAATTACAGTCAAGTGCACACTCATGATGTCTGCACACTCATACAGCATCCATCATTTTGCAAACCTTCTCCTTTTTGTCTAGTGTCCTTGACTTAAGGATCAGGGATTCTTTAAATCATTGGGATATTATTCAATGTATGACATATTAAAACACACAATTTTTCTTGGACCACAGTGCATATAAGTAGTAACGCTACAATTAAAAGCTTTCCACAGCTTCAGATAGAGATATAGGAAGCCCAGATAAGGACATCGAGAAATGCACATGTGAGGCTCTCGTCCAGCAGAGCACTCCCAGTTGGTTTGTCTCATTAAATGGAAGGTTTAATTCAGCAGTTAAAGCGATTAGCTTTTGAACTGCTTTTTTATAAGCAACAAATAAAGAGAGAGAGAGAGAGAGAGAGGGAAAGACAGGGAGAAAGAAACAAGTGGTGAATGTTACATTACTACAGTTATTGTTACTGTTCTCTCTGGAAGGCCATTATTCCCAGCAAGCTTAGCTTTAATCCTTCCTTCCTTACGTCCTTCCTTTTGTCCTTCCTAATTTCCTTTTCTTTCTTTCTTTGAAGAAAGCAAGGAATGAGGAAAGGACCTAATTTCCTTCCTTTCATTTCCTTTCCTCCAACTCTCCTTTTACTTGCTGTAAATAACAAACGCTTTCTTATTTTTTTGAATCAAGATTAAAAAAGCAACAACCTGAGATCTGCTTTGTAAATGACACCGCTGCTTTATGGGGAAAGGACATATAAAGGTGGTGTTTTTTTGTAAGGTTCTGTCATGCCTTTAGATCTATGAAAATGTCATTATGACCGTATCAGAGAGAGACACTACATCATACCTTATGTCCCGCCTGTCACATCTCTTGTGTATCACATCTATCACTGATGTCTGACAAATCATATACAGCATCCCTCCTCTGTCTCTGTCTGGGTCTTTGTCCTTTCGGTAGTCTGCATCACCCATACAAAAGCACACTCTGTCCTTCCAGTCTCTGTCTGGATGTTTGGTAGTTATGTAGTTATGTTCATTCTGTGTCCATTTGAATTTTCGTCTGCGATTTTGTTACAAATAGGGTCTCTCAACCAAAAACCCACAAAACAAGACTGTGGCTGTCACTGCATGCATGCAACATTATTACACAATGCACACTCTTTACCTTCTGTTCCTTTTTTGTTCACCTTTCAAATGTAAATACACAACTCCCTCTCTTCTCTCTCCTTCTCTCTGTTTTCCTGCCCTAATTTAGTTGATGGCTTTTGGTGTGCCAGTGGCTGCTCCCCCGCTGTGACAGCACCTGTACAGAGCCTCTCTGCTGGGCTGTGTGACTGACTGCTCTGGGCAGGGAGTCAGCCATTTGTCTCATAAAAAGGCTTCCAGGAACTTGGAGTTTTGATGGCCTATCTAGCTGGAGGAGGAGTAGTGTGTGTGTGGGGGGGGAGCAGCATGTTATCGTACTTGCGTGTGCGGTTTTGCATGTGATCCTTCTCTTGAGGATAAGGGAGTGTGCCCTTGAATGCCCTTACTTAAAGGGAAAGTTCACCCCAAAATCAAAAATACATCCTTTCCCTCTTACTTATAGCGCTATTTGTCAGTCTAGATTGTTTTGATGCGAGTTGCCAAATGTGATGTCTCTCTTGATGCGAGTTGCCAAATGTGATGTCTCTCTTGAATATAATGAAACTAGATGGTACTTGGCTTGTGGTGCTCAAAGCACCAAAATATTTGGAAAACTCAACAGCAATGTCTCTTTCCAGAAATTATGACCCATTTACTCAAGATAATTCACAGACATTGTTGTGTCCCACCAACTGTTTCACTGCACAGAACTAAGTGTCCATCTACTGCTAACTCACCTAGCACCACTGAGCTAGTTAATGGTAAGGCTCAGCCATGGAGGATGCTATCAATGTTTACAATACATACTGTCAGGAGTACAAGCCTCTTGTGCACAAGTAGATGCACATTTCCTTCTGCATGGTGATTCATTTGGTGGGTGTAGTTTGATAAAAAAGTAACAAGGTCTGTGGATTTTCATGAGCAACTGAGGCATGATTTCTTGAAAGAGACATTGCTGTTGAGTTTTTCCAATTGTATTTTTTTATTATTTTTTTTGGCGCTTTAAACACCAGAAGATGAGTGATATCTGGCTCCATTATTTTTGAGAGGTGGCAGACATCTCTATGGCCGATATCTCCAACACTCTGCAACTCAAACCATAACAATCCAGATTGGTAAACAGCACTACAGGCAGAGGAAGAGTATGCATTGTGAATTTGGGGGTAAACTGTCCCTTTAAAAAGATTAAGGAAATTCCCTAAATAGACGACATTTTGAAGTCCCAAGTTTGGAGTTAGTTGTTTTATCTGTGTGTTTTATTTTGGATGGGTACACACAAAGAGCTGATATTGGTAGGTCTTGGAAAACTGTCATTTGAACAAGCAAATGAAGAAATTTTCTCTTCATTTTCTCCCGTGGTCTCGTGTCTCTGCTAGCCTGTCTCTCTGTCTCTCACACACACTTACACACACAGAGTAGACTCATAATGATGGTGTATCTCTATGATCTATCTCCTCACTGCCTCCTTGGGAGAGTGAGAAACCACCTGTCTACTTGTCCTGGCACTACAGTAGTGTGAGGACAGCCTGGCATGACAGAGCCGGATGTTCTCACATGATTAAGTGGGCCAAATATGTATGAGTGCATGGAGCAGGTGGAGACATCAGAGCACAAGTGTCCTCTAAGTTAGGTCGATTTCCTCATCTGGCATCTTATTAAAGAAGATGAAAATAACATGGGGAGAGCAGTGTGTACAGTCTACTGCCTGTTGAATATTTGTACTATACTGTGTGTGAGCCAGCAGGTACAATGAAACATTAAGTCGTTATGTCTCTAACCAGTGACACCAAAATAAATTTGTGTATATCAAATGTAATCAATTCAGATGCTGTAGGTGGGACTAATAAGGACTGATGATCGCTCCGGACTTTCCATCGCTTTTTCAGAATTGCCTGCAGTGATCATGGAGTTGGTGATATTCTGTGTTTGTCTCTGTTCCAGAACGGCCAGTTGCAGCAAAGATTGGATAATGTCCAGAGAGACTTCATTGTCTTCAACAGAGAAAAGTAAGAAACCTCTATTATCTGCCCAATACGTTCTCTACAAACAATAACAAAATTGGCATTGTAAATGTAAATGTACATTATTTATATAGCCCTTTACAACAACCCACGGGTGAACCAAAGTGCTTTACAGAATATAACATAAAATTAAAACACATTGTAGTGTTTCAGGAAAGCATCACAACTGTCAGTGTTGTGAAACTAAAAAAATATCTTAGAAACATTACATTCTTTTAAAATGAAAGAATATACAATATAAAATAAATATGTTCAGTATGGTTAAAAATGTTCTGTAGTTTTTAGACTGTAAAAAAAAAAAGTTTTCCTTGCTGGCTGATGAAAGCATGTAGGATGGTGTAAAAGGACAGCAATGTGGCTATTTGTGGCAAGGGAACTGGCCCATATGTGGGTGTGTGATTAAGGCAAAAACAGCGACTGTTAGAAAGAGTTCCCCATGTTGAAAATGAGATGTTTCTGGAAGTAAATCCAAAACAGACTAAATTAAAGGCAAGTCAGAGAAGAACAAGATGAGTGGTCTCCTTTGTGGTGCAGGGAATCAATTCCCCCCAAATATCCAGTTCCAAATAATTACCTCACTCCACAGGTGTGAACTATCATGCAATTATGGGCTGTATTTAAGCACTGTGTCATTTAATGATTGTTGATATGTCTTGAAAAGGGTCTTTATGACTAAAACGTCAACTCTTTTTCAAATCAATGCAGAGGTGCTAAGTGTGTGCGCGAATTGACTTTTTTCTTTGGAAGTCGAGGAAAAACACCATTGATCTACATGAGTAAATGTTTACACAGCAAAACAAAAGGCAAACAAAAAAGATACCAACGCTTATGGCAGATTAGGATTTTGAGGAAAATATGAGGTGGGACCTCTTCATGTAAAAGGTCAAGATGGCTGTCCAGTTGTGTGCCGGCTTTGGCTGAAAGATTGGACTTGAGGATAGGAAGATAGTTGATAAAAGTCTATGAGAACAGATAGTCCAGGGGGTTATAAATTTAAAAGCATTAAGCATGATTGAGTTCAGAGAGCACAATTCAAACGGATGTCAGAAATTTAAACATGAAATGTGATTCACATGAGTGAGGAAGTGTATGGTGATTAACATTCCAAAACAAGGTCAAACCGGTTGTGAAACAACACGGAGGAAAGAAAGACAGACAGACAGACAACTTAAAGGGATACACTTCCAATTTTCAACCAGCTTTGTATATTAACAACGTGGGTAGTATGTGCAAATGAACAACCATCTTATCAGCACCTAGTCTCGCCACCAGACAATCAGAGATCTCTGCCTTCTGATAGTCTGGGGACACTCCTTTCTAAAGTGTGCTTAACACACCAGAGAAAACAGCCAGCAACAAAGCAACGGCTCTTGCATTTTTTAGACGGACAAGCCCTCCCGGAAATGTGCGCTCCTCCTTTTCTCGTCCAAGCTTGAAAATGGATGCCAAGAGATTTATCTCCATTTTATCAAACATGTCCCCATTGTGGAAATGAAGGACTTACAGCGACTTTGTTTAAAACTTTTAACGCAGTCTGACTATGTTTACGAGCACAAGAGTTCAGCGAGCCACCGAAGGACCGCCCTGTGGATTTACTATTGGTTCTGCAACGTGGGGAGTTTTTTTAAACTCTGAAATTTTATCCGCCCATCTAAACACAAAATCAGGGAGAAAGGCATCAGTCTTTAGTTAAGCAAAGCATCTAAAGACTGACTTGTGAGTCTGATCAGCACCCACTCTTGCTGCTCATTTCCGAGCTCAAAAAAAGAGCCAGATGATGCCTTTAGAAGTTTTCGCTGGCTCTAGGGCTGTAACTCGAACCACAGCCTGTATTTCTGCATTTTCATATGCTCACCACCAACAGTTTCATGAAAAGACCATCTTTCCAGCAATAAAATACTCCTTTAACTAGTAAGACAGAAAAGGCCTAAAATAAAAAGACAGTAAACGTATTAAAATCATTGACGTAGTATTTGTTTTGAGGAGGAATACATCAACTTCAGAGAGTAAAAAGTCTTTTTTAGGGCTACAAATCAGGCTTAGGTTACTTTGGCACTATAAGTATGGCTTAAAGATACAGATGCAAGCCAAACGGTACAGTAAATTGGCAAAATGTAGTGACAAATGGCTAACTTTGGCCATCACAAGTCTATGGGAAAGAAAAAATGCTAACATGCCAATGAAGTGCTCTAATGATGATGTTCTTTCCTCAACAGGTCAAAGAAAGCATCGGTGGACTCAGACTCCTCTGAGCTGTCCATAACTGAGAAGAACAAGGCAATAGAGGATGGACAGAACAACAATGTTGAACCGGCTGCCTACTTATCTGGATAGGTCTGATGACCAGAGATCCCTAGGTAGTCCCTTACCACTTGCACCTGCCCACAGCTTGTAGATCAGCAATTTACACCCTATTGTTCTATCAGTACAGGCACTCAGATCTGGTCTTCAATGTTCCTGCACCACTACGTCGTCTATACAAACACAACTGCGGTATGCACTTGTGCTTCACTGTTCACCCACATAAACCAAATCAAGAGCTCAAGAAGTGCAGGAGAGAAATGGACTCCCAGAGCAGCAGCCATGTCAGCCAGACCCAGGCTTTTCGCTTTCCTGTCACCAAGAAGAATGACTCTCAGCAGAGTGTCACTCATATCATGCTCCCTTACATCACTCTGGTGCTCTAAGGTCTGCTCAACCTTTACTCCGGGCAGTGTGCTGAAGTGAAACGGAAGTCACTCCCCTGCCAAAAAAGGAGACAATGCCACACCTGCTCAGCTGTTACAGGAAATAAAGTCTGACGTGATCAGCTATGGCTGGAAGCTGTACGCACTGCTGCTGTCTTGGGCGGAACACTCAGATTTTTAATCTCAGCGATGCATTTTCTGGTTAATTACAGTTATTTAAATGACAATGGTTCTCCAGTACTATATGGAAATAGACTTAACGAGGATTGGCATGAGGAGTTAGGTTGGCAGTAGTGAAATACAAAGACTTGGGTGGATGGCTTTGTCCCATGTGGTCTACAAGACTTGAGATTCGAGCATGAAACTAAGAGTACGACACATTAAAATGGAGAGGTTAATTAGGTAAAATGAGGCCTTTGTTTTTAAGACAGCAACCGCAGATTTTTCTAAGATAGGAAATGAAGAGATGAACTGTAGGCTTGAGCATGAATGGCTCACTTTATCATAGCAGCAGATACAGTACATGGTTATAGTGGTCATTATGCTTAGCTTTGCTAGTCAAGCTAACAAAGATAGTACGATTGCAACATTTGGTGAATATGCCCCAGCTCCATCAGCTGCAGATAGAGTCTTTAAGTTATTATTCAGTCAACACAGAAATCTGAAATACAGATGACAAACTCTGGTTTTAAGGTTAACCTTTAAGGTCCATTCTTGACCTTGGAGGTTTAAGTTAAGATGCTTCGTCAAGGCTACCAGGTGTTGTTGAAGCTTTGGGCACAATAAGTACGAGGACCTTCTAATGAAAGTTTTTTGTCAAACTGGTTTAACGTGCATTAAAGCACTGACATTTCAGACTAACCTTTGCCTCAATCTGCAACTGACCAGCTGGGTCTCCACATAAAGCTTTATAGCTATGAAAACGTAGACAAAGGTAGATGGTAGATGTTAAATGTTCTGCACTGAACCTGCTTTGCACATGCTTCTTCATCAACTGTAGCATTTATGCACAGAGAGACAAAAAATAATAACTTAAAGCTGTGAGTGACTATTTATTCCCTTAGGGATGGTTTTATAGACAAGGATTAAGCTGAGTCCTAGATAAGATTTATTTTTCATTCAGTTACTGTCTGCAATGAAATTTGTTTTTGTCAAGTAATTTTTTTATGTCCTTCCTCTTTTGTGTTGAGTACAACCAATTACACGTGCCACCGGATAAGTCTGTAAATCTGTATTTGCAATTAAATGCTCTCATAGAAGAATACATTCTGCAACAACATGCTTGTGCAGATGGTATTTAATAGTAATTCAGTACCAGCTGGATAACACAGGGGAGAAAAAAGTTATTAATATTGATTTGCACATACAACCCTAATTCCAAAAAGTTGGGATGCTATGTAAAATGTACATAGAAACAGAATTCAATGATTTGCAGGTCATTTTCGACAAACAGTAGGGGAAATATGTATTCTATTCAAGGCCTCAATTTTCTTTTACATTAAACAAAATTTCCAATGCAGCTATTGACATGAAATATAGATCAAATTGTTAACGTTTCAATCCACAAAAATTAAGTGCAATAAAGTTAAATGACAAAGGAAAAATGTATTAAACAGGCTAACTTAAATTTCAAGACGGGCTTCAAGACACTTCCTGTATGAAGAAATTAATCCCTCACAGTGTTTAGGTGGGATTGTGGCCCATTCTTCCACACAGAAAGTCTTTAAATCTTGAAGATTTTTGGGGAGGCACGTTAGATCTTGAGAAAGACATTTCACTTTTAGAACTTTAAAAATGATTGTCCTAGGTTTCTCAATGCTTACTAAGGGGCTGTCCACACCAGCGCGGGTATTTATAAAACCGTGACTCTTTGCTCACGGTTTGGCCTTTCATCCACACGTAACTGCAGTTTTGGGCCCCTGTAACCAGAGTTATTTGTAACCGGAGTCCAGGGTGAACTTTTTGGAAAAGTCCGGTGTCAGCAGTCATGTGTGGACAGGATAACCGCAGTTATTTTGTCTCGTCTCCATTGTATGATGTCACAGTGTACGACGTAAACAGAAAACAGCTGTGTTATTACCCGATCCAGTGTGTGCAAGAGACGATTTGAGGATGGACCTAAACAAAATACTGCTGCTATTTAGCAGCATATCAGCACTTTGTGGCTGTATCATACAACTAACGCTACTCAACCACATCCAGCAACAGAGGTGCAAGAGTGTGCTATTACGGAGACTGCTACTGCTGCATAATAGTACGGTTCTTGTTGTTTTTCTGGTAATGACATTTTACTGCCTTCTGATTGGCTACAATGGCCTTACAGTTAGGAGTTATATCGCCACCTACTGCTTTGGCATGTGTATTACATTGCTTCATAGTGGAATTTGCGGTGTCATGTGGACGGGGGTATTTTTATTACACCGCTCGTATGGACGCAGATTTTTTAAAAACTGGAGGCCAAAAAAGTTCAGTTTTAAAAATACCCGTGCTCGTGTGGACTAGGCCTAAGTGTTCTTAAAAGAACAGGGGGTGTAACATATTGGTAAACATGCCCCTACCTGTTTTTTTGTTGAAGGTGTTGCAGGCATCAAATTTAGAATTTAGAGTGTATAATTACAAAAAATAATAGAGTTAATCAGTTTGAACATTAAATATATTTCTTTGTATGTTATTCAGTTGAATAGACAGTGGGTCGAAAAGGATTCACAGATCTTTGCGTTCTATTTTATTCATGTTTTACACAGTGTTCCCACTTTTTTGGAATCGGGATTTTACAAAATTGTTCACAAGAAAACGATGTAAATAAACAATACCCAGGCCAGGAAATACCCCTTCTTCATACAATTTGATATTAAATGTAAGACTTGTAAGCTAAAATCACACCTGCCTCTGAAGTTTGCAGAGGGTTGCCTTATACACTAGATATGGCACAGAGCTGGTTCCCTTAAACTTTACATGTCGGTAGCAAAAAACCTGAGCTTTTTTCGCAATCACTAATTAAATGTGATTTCTACTAATGTCTCGTCATTCTATTGACCTTGATCTTATCTTTCTGCAATACAACTAAATCCTTTCAAGTCTACGATACTTGTGATAATACTTAAAACACATTTCACTCTATTCAATTCATTACTGTTGGCACTTTTCTATTGAAAATTGGTACAATGTTTTGACTTAAATTTGTGTTGTTGTCGTTGTTGTTGTCATTGATGTAATTTTACAGATCCAAATGTCCTGTATAAGTTGTAAGATATAGTGGGATAGTTAAACAGGTGGAGTGATCCCGGGTATACCTGGGGGAAATTATATTTGTGAATGATTATCTTACTTTGTTTATATATTATAGGACTACCAGATGGGTTGGGTTCAATGCAATAATCCTCTGATGTGGCAGATTCAACCTTTCCAAAAAGTAAACTTATAAAAAAGTAATTGACAAATAGTATTTGACCCAGGTAGTACCGTTTTTCAACAAAACTTGTCTACCTAAAAATATATATTTAGTCTCGGAGCAAAATTGTTCCTCACCTGTGAATTTCATTCCTCTTAAGGTTTAATTGTCCCTCAGTTGTCACTGTGTGTTTATTGTATTCAAATGTGATGGATTTGCAAACTATTAAGGTGTGCCTTAAATAATGACTTTCTTTTTCTGAACCAATCTGACAATGCCTTGTGCTTTATTTCACTTTATGTCTTTCTGAATTACCATACTTAATTGAATAAGGATTTTAAGTAAAATGAGACAAGGAATGGCATCAGTAATAAAAGCTTTTTCAAGGTCAAGAATGGTGAGAGGATGTAAAAAGGGGAAAAGGATGTTAATCATGATAAAAGGTCTTTATCCTAAATAAAATTATATGATCTGGAGCGTATGTGTAGGTTGCTCTCCACTATCCTAGATAATACTGCCACCCAATGTTTAATGATAAGTAGTGCAGCTAGTAACCTACAGAGAGGTGCAGGGACTCGGTATGACCATCCATGGTTAATATGTAAAGACTGCTGAGAACACAATGTGGGGTAGAGCACGCACATCCAAGATATTACAGGTGCAGGACCAACAAGCAAACTGTTTATTATATAAGATCAACGAAAACATTGATCTTATATAATAAACATTTGAGGAGCTACAAAAGTGTGCGGACTTCACCCCTTTTTTTTAATATGTAAAGACTTACACAAGGACAAGCAATGAAAACATTTTAAATATGACTCCTCATCCCCAGTTTCAGTGGCTGCTGTTTATAAATCACGTGAATTTGGTTTAATGTGGCAAAGTGTTCCAATGTGTCTCAGGGCATTCCTTGATAATGCACCCTCAGCAGCAGACATGCACCATATGCTCTTTCAATTCTCTGCCTCGCCCACACACACCCAGAGTTAACAGATTTGTGTCCACTACTTCTCTAGGTCATCTAGAAGGCACAGTCCCGTCTCTCCTCCACAGTGGGCTGAGCTGAGGCAGCACATTTCCACATTAATGGCTGATCTGAGGGGGATTTTCATTTGATAAACGCTTCCCCAATCTGCTTGGAATCGCCCCAGATGAAAGCAGCAAATCTCAGTACATCACATAAATGGTTAGAATATACTGTTATCTACTAACTGTATACACAGAAACACTCATTGAAAGGAAACATTTGGACAACGACTAATCTACATTACCCTCTCTGGAAATATTTTCTCATTACAGTCACACACTTTCTTACTTTGTAACCAGCAACGCCAACGAGCAACAACCACACACACATCACCCTTGTTTAAATTGAGGTTGCTGACTCATCTCTTGTTCCAGACCTAGTCTGCATTTTACGATCGTCATCTCTGCCATTTGACATGATTACTATGATGTCATGAGACATTTACTCAGCATTAAACAATGCATGTGGGACATTGCAGCAGTTTTACAGTTGGACCTCACAGTGAGGGGTGAGTGTGTGCAACCCCCGCCACTCGGGGAACACAATGGGACTGAGTGGATATTTTAGTCATCCTGTTAGTGTGACCACACAGCCAGAGAGTTATGGATGTGTTGTTTTGTTAAATTATTATCATTATGTGCGCCTTCCTTACCGGTATGCCACATTTACACAATCTGAATACACCACAGCCTCCGTGACAAATATGATAAGAGTGTGTGATGCAAAACCAGTCCTAATGATTATTCCTATAACAGCAATGGAAAAGTAAGAGGTGTAACTTACCTTTGTGAAATACTTGAGTTTTGATGTTCGCCCAAACTGCCATAAGTGTGAGGCACATACTCACCTTTGACTTAAGTTCACTGCAACTTCTTCAGCAGTTTTCTTCTCTTACAATTCCTCCCTGCAATATAGACCAAAAAAAACACTCAGATGTCCTTATATTTACCCATACTTTATCACCCCAAGAACTGAGCAGGCGATAATGTTGTTCACTATGGCTACAGTAAGCTGCAGCAACTTCACAATAACAGCCTTACTAAGCTAGTGATAAAAAGAAGAAGATATACTTTATCAATCCCAAAGGGGAAATTCAATATATTCACTCTACTGTCATATACACAGAGGCCCAAAATACACACACACATGCACAAACAGGACCTATAATTAATTAAATGGAGGGATGTCACGGCAAGGGGCTGCCCATGGACAGGCACTGTGGTGGTTGGGGATTTGGTGCTTTGCTCGGTGCGCAGGAGGCGCCTCTCCAGCCACCAATCCACGCTCCATATTTGGTCTGAACAGGGACTTGAACCGACAACCCTCCGGTTCCCAACCCAAGTCCCTATGGCAGGGGTGTCAAACTCATTTTTGTTCATGCGCCACATACAGTCCGATTCGATCGCAAATGGGCCGGACCAGTTAAACCACTAAATAACATCCTATAAATAACAAACACCTCAAAATTATTCCCTTTTTTCTGTTTAAAAAAGTACACTTTAAAAACACTCATCTATTTAAACCCCAGGTGACAAACAGCCTGTTATGTATTCAGAAGAATAAATGAAATTTCAATAATATATCTCAGTATCACGTTCACTCTGTTGACTACTCATTGTCATTACATGTGCATTTTTCTGTACATTTCCAGTCCTGTGTAGTAATCCTGACATCACCACATCAAACTAAAGTAAAAGGTCAAGGTGGAAAAGCCTATGAGGCAGCTAATTACTGTTCACCTTGCACCTGAAACCTGGCACCGCTTAGCCTCTTAGCCCAAGTGCATTGCCATTAGGTGTGCAAAGTCATCCAGTGGGCCAAATCAGACCCTTTGGCGGGCCAGTTCTGGCCCCCGGGCAATATGTTTGACACCCCTGCCCTATGGACTGAGCTACTACTTCTGCCCTTTATTGTTGAGCAGCAACAGGAAGTGTTATGTTTGCATTAACAAAATATATATTTATTATCTCCAATTACTGTACAGCTGTTTAGATTTACTGCAATCAATGATTATGTTTCATTTATTTTAAACAATGTCTAACACTATGAATATACTTGCAACAATACACATAAACAGTGAAATTAACTTGATTTAAATTATAGATTGTGAGAAAAAGCATGTTTAGAAAAACAAATCCAAAGAAAAATACAGTCAGGTCCATAATTATTTGGACAATGATACAGTTGTCGTCATTTTGGCTCTGTACACCACCACAATGGGTTTTAAATGAAACAATGAATACCTGCTTAAAGTGCAGACTCTCAGCTTTCATTTAAGGCTTTTTTCAAAAATGTAGTATGAACCGTGTAGGAATTACAACCATTTCTTCACACAGTCCCCCGACTTTAAGGGCTCATAAGTATTTGGACAAACTAACATAATCATCAATTAAACAGTCAGTTTTAATACTTGGTTGCAAATCCTTTACAGTCAATGACTGCCTGAAGTGTTGGACACATAGGCATCATCAGATGCTGGGTTTCTTCCCTGGTGATGCTCTGCCAGCCCTTTACTGTAGCCGTCTGTACTTCCTGCTTGTGTTTTGGGTGTTTTGCCCTCAGTTTTGGCTTCAGCAAGAGAAACGCATGCTCAATTGGATTCAGGTCAGATGATATGACTTGGCCATTGCAGAACATTCCACTTCTTTGCCTTAAAAATGTCTTTGGTTGCTTTTGCAGTATGCTTCAGGTCAATGTCCATCTGCACTGTGAAGCATCGTCCAATGAGTTTTGAAGCATTTGGTTGAATCTGAGCAGATAATGGTGCCCCAAACACTTCAGCTTTCATCCTGCTGCTCTTGTAAGCAAGACAAGACTTCACTAGAATAAATACAGAGGGCTTATTACAAGATGCAAACCATTGGTTAGCCTTAAAAATGGAAGGCCAGATTAGAGTTTGTCAAAAACCATCTAAAAAGCCTGTACAGTTGTGGAACAGCATACTATGGACAGATAAAACAAAGATCAACTACCAGAATGATGGGAAGACAAGAGAAGGAAGAAGGGAAGGAACTGCTCATGATCCAAAGCACACCACCTCATCAGTGAAGCATGGTGGAGGTACTGTTATGTCATGGCCATGTATGGCTGCCAGTGGAACTGGTTCTCTTGTATTTATTGATGATGTGACTGCTGACAAGAGCAGCAGGATGAAAGCTGAAGTGTTTGGGGCACCATTATCTGCTCAGATTCAACTAAATGCTTCAAAACTCATTGGACGATGCTTCACAGTGCAGATGGACATTGACAAGTCATATCATCTGACCTGAATCCAACTGAGCATGCGTTTCTCTTGCTGAAGCCAAAACTGAGGGCAAAACACCCAAAACACAAGCAGGAAGTGCAGACGGCTGCAGTAAAGGGCTGGCAGAGCATCACCAGGGAAGAAACCCAGCATCTGATGATGCCTATGTGTCCAACACTTCAGGCAGTCATTGACTGTAAAGGATTTGCAACCAAGTATTAAAACTGACTGTTTAATTGATGATTATGTTAGTTTGTCCAAATACTTATGAGCCCTTAAAGTCGGGGGACTGTGTGAAGAAATGGTTGTAATTCCTACACGGTTCATACTACATTTTTGAAAAAAGCCTTAAATGAAAGCTGAGAGTCTGCACTTTAAGCAGGTATTCATTGTTTCATTTAAAACCCATTGTGGTGGTGTACAGAGCCAAAATGACGACAACTGTATCATTGTCCAAATAATTATGGACCTGACTATAATTCTTTCTCCTCACTAAGAAGTTAATAGCATCTACAATCAGAGAGAGCTGGCTCCAACACATAAACTCTGCTGGTGTTTTGAAGATCTCACATCAGTTTCTACTCAACACAAATGTTAGCAGCCAGCCACACCATCACACTTTCACTAAAACCAAGCAACTCTGTAAACATTGAACAGTTATGAAAGGTTTCCATCATTACTGGCCTGAGTGTTGCCAATTAAAAACAATAAATGTTGTAATGTGAATGAAAATTACCTCGAGGTGGAGCTCCTCTGGTGGTGGGAACTGCGTCGGTTCGTTCATAAGCAGCCCTGCGTTCCAAATCGCATACTTCTACTATATACTTTTAGTATGTACTGCAGCTGCCCTTAAAAAGTATGTAGCGTAGTATGCAGTATGCATGCAGTATGCATACTATTGGGACACACTACATCCGCCATCACATCCACCCTGAACTCCGACCCTCTTGCTCACCTCCGTCGCCGTCCATAGCGCCACATTTGAATATTTTGTTTTGTTGTACTTCGGAGATGCAGCCAATCTCCTCTCGTCAAGCCCGCCAGAGTCATGCATACCGTCGGAGGTGCCGGAGAGCTCTGTTGCTGTTATGTCGTCATGTATGTTGTTGTTTCTAATAAACAGTCCCAAGCCTATTATTAGTGACCTGTCTATTGAACTAGTCACCAGCAGGCATATTAACCCCCTTCACACACAGCTCTCTGTTGCTGGCAGATGTTTGATGTTGAATATATTTACAGCTGTGCAGCTGCTGGCACTATATTCTGTCTGCACGTGAAGCAGCCTTACATTCACATTACTTTTATTTGTAGTGTAACATACTTGCACATTCTTACTACATTACTTAATATGTATTTGACTTTTACTATTTATATATTTACTAGTCTATACTGCTCATACCTGGCCCATAGTGGATTCATATTTAGTCATATTCATTCATTATTTATACCACACTTACCCCACTGTCTATACTGGTAGAATCTTCTATATTGTAGTCATAGTTGAACCCTAAAACTGATTATACTATAATCACAATAAAGTTGAATGTTGTAACCGTGTTCTTGCAAAACTGTATGATATGTGACAGTATATAATCAGATCATTGCAGTCCTAATATGTAGTGTCTTAGTATCTCAAATTAAATAAACCATGTATGAAAGGAAGTGTGGGCGTTGGTTGTACACGCAGCTCAGTCAGTGTGACGTAACTTCCACTGCGCAAAGGATTGTGGGTCAGAATGGCCAAAGAAGCATGCTGACATGCATACTGCGAAATATGACCGGATGTAGTAGAACATCCTGGTACTTTTGGCATACTGCATCTGACATACTATGTATTGGGACACACTAATTCTTTTTCTGGCATACTAAATAGTATGGTAGTATGGGTATTGGAACACAGGGCAGGTGTGCGCTAATGTAGTGCCGCCATTTTGTCATAGAACTCGCCAACACCTGGGGAAAGCTAGCTTGACACTTTTTACTGACACTTTTCAGGGCTGTCTCATGTGTCACAAACCTGGAGGGCTATCTGAGGGAAGTCCCCAGGTGCTTAAATTGCTTATTGAAGAAATATTAAAAAATGTAAACTAACCGTGGGGCAAATAAAATTGTCAGCATCACTTATGAAAAGTTGAAACAGAAGTTGTATGCAGGTGCGAGGTGGAGGTGTTCTTCTTCACATTAGAGCAGTGTACTGCAGATCTGGACCCGCAGTTCTAGACCCCTTGTATTTCGCGACAGCGCCCTCTATTTCATTGGAAGCCAACATACTATTACAACTATTGAATATGGCCGACGACGATCCAAGTGTGAGTATTGAATGTGAATCATATTATTTGTTTAAACTATTTTGTTGACTTGAATTAGAGAGCGAATTTCATGTTTTACAGTGATACGTTTAAAATGATATGACTGTCTTTACCACGATAGTCTGAAAGGCACGTCAAATATGGGTTAAAGTAGTAGGTAATAGTTTAGCTTGTTAGCAATGAACTGTTTGACCTGCACATTTTGTTTCATGAAACCGAAGCGCGATGACGAATAATTTTAGCATGTGCTTTAAATTAAACATGAATAAATGATTAAAGCAATGAAGTGGATGATATGAGAAAAACGTGTATAGGCTTACGTTTTCATACAAGCATGAAACTGTTTACATATTGGCAATTAGTGTACTTTATGCTAAAAGTTAATTTTGTATTCATGTTTATCATGTAATACACCTACACACGTTTTTCCTTTATTATTCATAATATTATATATCACGTGTGTTTATATCACTACATTGATATTACTCTATAGCATATATTTAGAGATTTTGTGGATAGAAATTAAGCTCATCCAGCGCAGATGATCAGAAATGTATTTTTGTCTATTATTAGGTTTTGGCCTTGTTTATGTGTGTAAAACGGTTGAAAAATCTTAACTTTGAATAATTAGGGACTCTCTTTTTAAGGTGCACATAACAATCCAGAAAGGGGAAACCACAGTGAAGTGGAGGAGTTTTGTGGAGGATCGAAAGGCAGATGAGGAAGGAAGGGGCACTATTGTTAATATGTCGATATAATAATGTATTTGCTATCCTCCAGATTCTTCAATATTTCAGTGTAGACTGTGATAGGCATTTAATTTTTTTTAAGTGTTTCTGTTTTCAATTTTGTGATATGTTTGATTTCTTTTTTTTCTCTGCAGATCTCCCTGATGTGTGATGTAACCACTGCACACAATAAAACATTTCAAACCATTTCAGTATTTCACAGCCTTTGTTTCAAATTCCCACAACAAAAGTGAGCACTGGACACCCAAGACCAGACATTTCTTATTATATGTTGTAGCGGGTTTGATCAATGCCGTGCAAGTTTTTGGCGTGCTAGTCAGAGCAGTCTGATGAATATTAAGAAATAAAGAACTAAAATAGTTGGATCAAACCATACAGAACAACCAGCAAACAATAATGATGCAGAACAGCACCCAGGCATAAATCAACAATTAAATCTTGGTATTTTTATTCGGGTGTAATAAAATTTTAAAATTGTAAATTGTAATAAAGCATTAAAAGTCCAACTTCTTTCAAACAGTGGTGTTTGGGTGAGATGCTGATTTAGTTGCAGTTATACAGCCGTCCAGTAGGGGACGAAAAACAAGGGGTCTAGAACTGCGGGTCCAGAACTGCAGATCTGAATCTGCAGTCTCCGGGTCTGCAGAGACATACTATTGGGGGCTGTTGCTGTGGGGCTGATTCAATAGTAACAACGTTTATTTGCCCTTAGGACTCAATATTTAACTTGCCATAAAGTACTTCTTTCTTTTCTCTATTAGAATTGTCACAGACCTGACATCTGATATATCGTCACCCCAATAACCTTGTGCCTGTGGCAGGAGGTCAAGTGTCCCAGAGATGCTGGAACTGATGCTGGTGTTGATCAAACTTCAAGTGTTGCTTAAATTACTCATGTTGCTCATTAAACTTGACTCTGAATTGTTCACAACATCCGTCACAGCCATGACTCACTGTGTGAATAACTGGGCAGTTCATACACTATAAAAGGAGAGATATTGTGCCCAATAAAGTGGAAACGTTAGGTGTATAAACACCTAGAAAAGATGATGATACATAGTGCCCTGGAGTTTTAAGCAATCCTGGTTTACTGAGAAATTAGCAATTATGTTTTATACAAATTATAGGAAAGATTCAGCGTCTAAAGTTCACCTGCCTTCATGGTATTCAGAATACATTATACATGGTGTATGCAGATGATTTACAGGGCAATATATATATATATATATATATATATATATACATATATTTATTATTATCTAAAATAGAGGTCATGACAGAAAAAATGGGCCAACTTCTACATTTTGGGACATTTTAGGACTTAGGACAGCCTGCAACTTTAAGTCTCTTTCCATTAACCCTTTGAAACCTGGAGCAACATCACTTTGCTTGTGCTGCTTTCAGAAGCCTTTCGCAAGTATATAATCCTTTAAGCCTTGAGCAAATTGGTGTGATTTCCTGCAAAAAACATGGGGAAAATGTCAACGGGCAATTTAAGAAATGTTCAACACATTGCAAAATAATATCAGATTTAATTAATTTAATTAAAATTATTTTTAAAAGATAGAGAAAACAGAAAAAAGCTAGGGAAAACCTATATCTATAATAATTATCATTAATGTATATTTAAAATTATATTACAGAATTATTCTAATTTTTAAGCTCTTTTTCCAGGGCATTTCCTTGTTTTTTGTTTGTTTGTTTTTAACTTTCTTTTCTTTTTCCATACTTTTTCATTAGTTTTCTTGTTTTTATGCAGGTGCATAGAAGGACACATAAATAGGGACACACTTTGAACACTTATGGTACATTTCTTACACATTTCAGTTCACCCTTTGAAACCTGAGGCGACATCACTTTTCTTGTGCTGCTTTCAGATGCCTTTCGCAAGTATTTAAACCTTTGCAATCTGAATAAACAGGTGTGATTTCTTTCAGAAACATGAAAAAACGGGCAATGACCAACTTGTTAAGAAATGTCCCAAAAATTGCAAAAAAAATAATATATTTTGAAAATTATTTTAGAAAATAGGGAAAAGGGAAAAAAAGCTAAAAAACTATATTTATAATTATTACATTTTTTTGTTGCAGAATTATTAGATTTTCAAGCACCATTTCCATTTCCCTTTTGTTTGTTTTTAACTTTATTCCTTTTTCTTTTCTTTCTTTTTTCTTTTTTAAACAATTTTTAAATTAATTTCTTTTGTTGCTCATTTCCTTCTTCCCATGTTTTTGAAAGAATCTGCTCAGGTTTCAAGGATTAATAAAGACCATTCCTATCAAACTAAATTTTCATATGTTCACCCTCTGTGCACACTTCTTGTTGTTACATTGAATAATGTAAATGAGGGGTCAGAGTCAGTCAGTTGCAACTCATGTTTATTCAGGAAACAAATCATACCTCCACAACACACCTTATTTTTGACCTGCCATCTCTGGGTTTTGATACAACAGTAAAAAAGAAAACAACATAAAAACAATAACAAAGGTTGTCAAACTAACATAAATACAACAAACCACCACTTGTGCCTGCCTCGGTGTGCCTGCCCCACCACTGCCAAAAAAGTAAAAACGCCATCTCCTTCCCTCCCTCCCCTACAGCGGGACAGCGACAAAATAAAAAGCTTCCCTTACCGCACCGCAATCCTCTGCCTTATCAGAAAACAGCAGAGACATAAAAAAAAGAGCTCGTAGGCCCCCCAACACAATCAGATCCAGAGTGTTTCAGGCAAACTAACTTGGGCCCATAGTTATATTCAGGCTGATGTTGAATTGGTCAGGGCTGTGTTAGAGGGCTATGTTGGGATGGCAAGGGAATGATGGTCTTCCTCTTGTCCTGAATTGAGAGCCCGGTTTGTCAGGAATGAAAAAGTAAAGCAAGAGGTGAAGTGCTGTTATCTGAAAGCAGGTGTTTGTTACTTATCCATTTAAATTGCATCTGGTTTTCTTTGTTGCAAAGCTCTTCATTACAAGTTACGGTTGAGCTACAAGAGACAGTTGTGTGTATTTGTACTTCTTGTGAACAGGGTGTTTTTTTTTTTAATCTTTTTTTTTTTCCTCCGTTTTCCTTCTCAAGATGGTTTCAGAATGACGGGAGCAGCCAATGAGCTAGAAGCAAATGCAAAGGACGGTTTGTTACAATGATCTTTTGTTTTTATACAGCCATGATGGAGTGCAGGAAATAAAACTCACATAAACCTTTTAAGGGATAAAGAATTGTAAAAACCCTTCCTAAATGTTCTATTCTTTTGTCTTCACAAAATCTTCTCTTAAGCAGACGTGTCTATCGTCTTTTTTAACATCAATAATTACTCAATCAGTACATCATGGGGATGGTATTCATCAAGCTTCTCAGAGGAAGGGGACAAAAGGATCATGGATCACGTCACCCATCGTATTGTGGCCCATGCAGCTCCACGTCCAACGGCACTCCTGCTCTGAGTCTTGATAAACACCTTTTTACTTGGTCCATTAAACCCAAACAAGCTGCAACAACATCATTCACAAAGCTACATTACATCTACTGTATATACAATGCCACCTAGAGCTAATCAATGGTACTGCATGATAAGACATGGCTAATGTGGGATCTAGTGTCGTGTTAGGTTGACTATGGAGAAAACAGGCTACTGAAAAGGGGGTGACATTGAAAGCCAAACAGGATGAAAGAACCATAGCATCATTCTGAGAGACGCAGTATCCGTTTTCCTTTGAGAACAGTTTGTTTTCTTTTTTTGTTGCATGTGATAGTACGATTACCAAAGCACCAAGTGAACAGGTTTTCACTGTTTAAGGTGTATTCTACACTAAAGGCTGGTCGTGTGTTGTGCTCTGGTGGTACCTTTATCTTTTAGTAGCATTCCCAAACCATTTTAATCCAAATTCCTCAGGAAAAGGGATACAGTTCTCATCTGAGCAGGGTAGCATTGTGACAGGTAAGGCATGAGGATTCAGTGTTTTGCTCTTTTAACTTTTTAACTAATCATGGTCCTCTGCATCTGCTCCTCCCCCCCCTCCCTCCCTCCCCATTCCCCCTCCCTCCCACCCTCGATCCTGCACTCTGGCTGCTGTCGTTTTCTGGATGCGTCCCCTTGTGTTTCTGCTGTTTAGCTGAGGGATGTGATGTTGGAACGGCCACCAGGGGGCACTACAATACGCCGGCCGGCAGGCCTGATGGGGATGTCATCTGGGGTGGGGGGACCTGGACGGAGGGAGAAGGGAGAAAGATAAAGCAAGTTGCATGGAAAAAGAGCAAAGAGCACGTAGGCAGTCAGAGAGAAGAAGAGGAGAGGAAAGAAAGAGATAGCCAAACTGAAAACCAGAGCAGAGAGGGAATTAAAGACGTATATTTAACAGACTGTGGTTAAGAGTGTACTCACGCTGCTTTGAGGAGAAATCAATGCAAAGAAAATGTGTTAAAATGGTCTCAGATGTAGGAGTATAATTTAAGATTCAAATAAATGCTGCAAATCAGATTTGCACAATGACTAGAAATAGAGAAAAGAGATTTCCATTTACACATTTTTATGACATTAGCTTAAACTTTAAGTATTAATATCTCCACTTGCATGCTAATTACTTAATGATGCAGTGCACAGCTCTTTATGTGTGAGCTCTCAAGATGACAGTTTCATTGCAAATTAAGTGCAAATTTAATGATAGCATAACAGCCACATGCATAAAAGCCTCTAAATTTGGATATAGTGTTGATGTGGTTTAGCTTTACTTTAAAGGAATACTTCACCTACACAATAACCCTTTGTATATCAGTTAGTCATGCTGTGTTACCTTTAATTCATCAAGAAAACTCTGTTTTTCTCACATGCCTCTGCAGAGGTAGACAAATCCATTGTTTGGGGACCACATTTAACAGCTTAACATCTATTTGCAAGCTCTCACACAACTCCACCCGGTGGTATGCTCAGTACTTCCCAAACATATGCATTTTTGCTTAAACCTTACTATTTAAAACGGAACTCACGGTGAAACATATCTATCTCTGTTCAAAGCCAAACTCCAAAACTAAGATTCTTCGGTAAAAACACATGTTTGGGAAGTACTGAGCATACCATCAGATAAAGGGGGCTCGGATTATATTGCCCAGGTTGTGTGGGAGTTTGTAAATAGATAATCTGATATAACTTTGCTGTTGTGAAACACGGTCACCATTCAATTATTAAATCATTGTTTGCTGTTTTCCGTGAAGGAATGTGAGAATAACAAAGTTTTCTCCACAGATTCAAGGTAACACGGCATGACTAATTATTTTATAAAGCGGCCATTTTGTTGGTGAAGTATACCAAAGTCACCCCAGCTCTTAAAACCAGACTTACTCTACACAAAATAGCTTTTATGGCATCATGGCACACAAATAATTGTTGTCATACGCTTAAATTATTACTCTTCAGGCAGTAGAGGGTTTTTCAAGACACATTATTATTGTCTATGATGTATGGTACGTGTCGCAGAGATGACAGGGGAATGCATATACCGTGTCCTGTGTGAGTGCGGCTGAAACATTAACAAAAGAAGCTACAGTTTGACATAAAGCGTGATGTTTCCAAAGGATGAGCCAGGGCGTCTGCTGTAACAAATTATCAGCGACTATATAAATGGAAAGGAGAATGATGTCAGACCATGATACACTGTATCTAAGCAAACAATTCTTCCCATCTAATCCCAGACAAGTAAATCAACTCTGCAGGTGGTGGCCCTGAAAGAACTAAAATAGACTGACTCATTCTGGGAGTACGCACACATACTGTACGCACACATACAGGAAAACACACATATCCATTACAAAGCCTGGGAAACCAGGAGCAGCCTTACTCCCCTCTAGATTCATGTACTCAAATGTGGAAATTCTTTCCAGCGGAGGTCACCATCTTTTTTCATCGATGAGGTATCACACATACGCTTGTAAAGACAGGTTACTCAATACAGCCAAAGGCTAAACACCATTCTCTGGACTCTCAAAATGAGTTATCCCTCATTAAAAATACTACAAGCTTTCACAAAGACAGCCGATACCACGGTGAGTACAGCCGTGTTCTGTCCAAAAGTTGTTGCTCTCACTGATTTATATGGACACATTGAGCACATTGTCAGTTCACAGGACAGAACGACTGGTTACAGTAATAGCCATGGTTGCTCTCTTTTATTATAAAACAGTGGAAACACTGACTATCTGGTTCGCAATTTTACCACGTGTACAAAGTTTCACTGTTTGGTAGCCTGACGAAAACAATTTCTCAGATTTCTCACATCTAAACTAATCCAGTGCTGACCTTACATATGGGCACAATCAGCCTGTCACTCAGTGGTTCTGCATAATGGAACAGATGTTAAATGTGAATACATGGTGTTGTGATCTCTCACATTAGATAGGCTTTTCTAATAGACCATGTCCAGATGCCTGGATGGAAATCTTGTACGCTGTGTGTTTCAGGCCTCGAGCCAAAATTCATATCCAGCGTGACTTACAGTAAGTTTGACTGTGGAAAACACTTAATTTCTGAATGTAGCTTGACATCACAAAGCGCCTGTAGTTACAGGTCACAGTGTCCTCAATGAGCAATGAAAACTATTCAATTAGAGTTGTGTGCAATACTGTGAGAGGGATTTAAAGGGTAACAACACCCATTTTCAACATTCATACATGTTATTCCTATGGTCTAAGACAATCCAAAAACTAGAGTGCTAAAACTCAAACTTGTGATGCCATAGGGTATAAAGTCTGGAGCTGTTCCACAGACAGTGAATTGGGAAAGATGTTCCAGATGACGCTGAGAGCACCCAGGGGACTCTTCTGAGTTTATGGTTACATTTTCTGTTTCAGAAGTGAGAACACTATAATCAAATAAAGCTCATTTGGTAGGGATGCCCCAGACTGAGAATTTTCCTAGTCAACCAATAGTCGTCATTTAGGGCCATTAGTGGACTAGTCACCTGCATGTTAACAATATTAATTTAATTGTTTAATTACACATTTTGGGCGGGGCATCACAACGGTTTGAGTTGAAGGTGTGAGAAAGAATAGTATCAGTAACATTGTTAACACTGTGCTACATTACAGAGAAATACAAAACCGTACTAATGAAGCTTCATTAATATAGGCCTATATTTTATCTACAAGTGCACGTCACACACTGAGCGAGCCGCCTGTTAATGACGCTGTGGGCTAATGGGCATGTAGCTACTTCCATGTTTCAGATGATACGTCATGTTTGTAGTCGACCAGTGAAGATGAGTTTACATATCAAACATTTCTCGCCTCCGCCCCTCACTCTCTCACAATGCTGCCGAAGCCCTGATCCACGCCTTCATTACATCCCGCCTTGACTACTGCAATAGCATCCTTTATGGCACAACCTCCAAACTCCTCAATAAACTCCAATATATCCAAAACTCTGCCGCCCGCCTCCTCACTCACACCCGCTCCCGCGACCACATCACCCCTGTCCTTCAGAACCTCCACTGGCTCCCTGTTCCACAACACATCCACTTCAAACTCCTCCTACTCACCCATAAAACTCTCCACAACCAGGCCCCCTCTTACCTCACAGACCTGCTCCACCCTTACACCCCTTCCTGCAGCCTCCGCTCTTCCAATGCCAACCTTCTCACCGTCCCCAAGACCAAGCACAGAACCTGGGGGACAGAGCCTTCTCCGTTGCTGCCCCCACCCTCTGGAACTCCCTCCCAAAACACATCCGTGACTGCACTGACCTCCCATCATTCAAATCACTACTCAAAACTTACCTGTTCCGTTCTGCTTTTAATGTTTAGCTAATTTTATTCATTTACTTATTTACTTGTTTTTTCACTCCCATTACTATTCCTCTTTGTCTTCGATGTCTTTGCTGAAAATTGGTGTTTTATTTGATGTGTTTGAACTGTCTCTGTAAAGTGACTTTGAGAACTTTGAAAAGCGCTTTTTAAATAAAATGTATTATTATTATTATTATTATTATTATTATTATATCACCTTGGGTTCGTCCTTCACCTTCTCAAAATAATCCCACACTTTGGATTTCCTGCCCGACATGTTATTAACTAGCCTGGGGAATAACCGCAGGAAATTACCAGCCCTGGAAATTAGGGGCCGTACACATGTGCGCTGCTCTTGTGCCTTTCTTGTGCCAGCTTTCAAGATCAAGGCGGCAGGTTGCGTCTGAGGTAGCCCTGCACTAATACTGTATTGATCAACTTTTCTCTATTTATCAGACTGAATATTTATGCAAGAAGGGAAATATATCTGTCAACTATGATTGGTTTGTGACGAGACTCCTGCCTGACTTCCTGTGTCTGTCCTTTCAAATTAAATTCCCACATGCTCCAGGTACAGGTTTTGATTTATTTCAAAGAAGTGCAGCTCCTAATAGAGTTCCACGTTTTTTTTGTTTTTTTTTCTGCAACAAAGCAACCAATGAAATCTTGCCGACTAATTACCTTTCTGGTCAACTAACCTTTGGTCAACTATTAGGGGGCAGCCCTATTACTTGGTATAAAAATTGGAAACAAACATTCTGTGGGTCAGGCTCCACAGAGCACCTCCACCAAACTAACTTCCCTATAACATCACAAGTTTGAAACTTACTTCTCTGGTTTCTGGCTCACAGAGTAAGTAGCTCATGTTCACAAATAATGACTGAACTTTTTCAAGCTTTTAAAATAACGCATTTGAATTCCTATTTAGTTGGTGTTCCTATTTAAAATACATTTTTAGAAATGAGTCATTAAAGAGAATGAATGTTCTGAGTTAGAAGGATGAAACCAATAACATGTAGTGCAAAATATGTTCCATGTGAACACAAGGTAAAAGAAGCCGTCATCAGAAAAGCACTCGGCTTCTATCTCGAACGTTAATTCATCTTTAAGAAATGTAAAATAGAGTTCACACCATAGATGAGTATGAGTCAAAAGTACAGTTTGTATGGTTTTAATTTGGGGTAATGTTGACTCCATGTCAAACCACACTAACGCAAAACAGCTAACTAGTTGTGAACATAAATTTAACTTACTGCTGTCAGCACTGTGACTTAATAAAACTTAAAGGAGCTAAAGTGGGCAACTTAATAACATGCATTAACAGACAAATTGCCATATAAACACAGTGTAAACCCTTTTACAAAGGAGCGTGATGTACTGCAGACAAACGCATGCCATACTGTGCACATCATTAAGTGTGAAACAGCATAATGAGATTATTAGGTTACTCTACAGGCTTGAGGCTTATTGCCAAGGGCTGTGAATGCATCATTCAGAGCAACAACATGCCTACAATCACATGACTGTTGTCCTTCGCAGCATGAAGTGGTAGCTGAGTTGAGATAAAAGGAGGGCGTGATGGTGTATCGACTGATGTACATGCATGTGTATTTGATGTTTCTGCATGCTGTATAAATCAATACAGACCATAAACAGATGAAAGAGGACTGGGTGATAGAAGGGTGGGGGGTTGAATAAAGAAGCTGGGCTCACCGCAGGGTGCAGGGTTACCTGCTAGACTAAATCCAGACTGGTGCAGGTTTCTGACAGGCTGTTTGGTGGGAGAGGTACGCGCCGAGGCCGAGGGGGTGCCACCACGGGACAGGGAGAATTCAGACACCGGGCCGTCGTACATTCCCCTGGGTACTGCCCTCAGCACCGCCAGCTACGGGACAAACAATAAGAGCAGAGATGGAGGTGGTGAGGTGAGAAATAAAGACGCAGGGATGGTTTAGAGCACAGAGAGACATTATGGTGTTTAGTATCAAAAAGGATTTAATCTAACCGAGTCCACACCTGTTTTGCATTATATGGTTGTTTGTGTCTGAATTATATATGCATTTTTCAGAGAGCCTCTTTCCTGCCGAGAACCAGTTCCAGATTTACACATCCACCCACAAACACAGACACACCAACACAAGTATGTGAAACCTTTCATAGACTAGAGCAGAAAAAAACAACATACAGTATTTGTATGTTTTCAAAGCAAACTGGAACTTTATGCTGGTGGTGAACAAGCCACTGTCTGTCTGCCTGTCTGTCTGCCTGTCTGTCTCTCAGTGCCGTGACTCAAGCAAACCTTGGAAGCTCCGTCAAGAGTTAAAAAGAGACATCTGTGAACGAGGAAAGCATAACAGTGACTGCTACCAAGATAAACAGCGCACTGTTACTACAGCTCCATGTTCTCATCAGCAGCCAGCTGCAAATTAGGAAATTGTTGAACAATGAGAATTTTTGGCCCAAAAGATAAGAAGGAGAGAGGGCAGACGGCAGGGTCTGCTTCGAGTTTACAGTGTTATAAATCAAATGGTTAAGTGGAGTTAACTCTTAATACTTAGGAGGAGAAAGGAATGTCATTTTTTATTTCTTTTTTTTTTCTGATGAGGTGCTGGACTGTGGGCCTAGATTAGAGATACTCAATTTACAGCTTGTGAGATTGAGTGGCCCCCAAACCATTTTTCTAATTCACAATGAAAATAAATTGACTCACACTGGGATTAGTTTTTATTTTAATATGTAAATTGCTTTGTTAAAGTGTATAAAACAACATAACAATAGAGCTTGTTTCTCAAAAAAAAAAAAAAGTCTGGGCTAGTATTCTCACATCCTAGAAACACCCCTGTGTATACCTGACCTGTGCAGGGTTGCTGCATCTGGCCCCTGGCCTCCTGTCATTTTGAAAAAGTGGCGCCTGGACAAAGCAAGTTAAGTATCCTCGGTCTGGATCTTTGTGTCGGTGGGCGCCACAAGTATGTCCCCTAAACGAGTTTTAAAGAGGCTTTTGTGGTATAAGGCAATAAGAGTGCAATGAATATTTGCTCTCATATTATAATGGCACACTTCACGCTAACAATGTTATTTCTCCTCACGTATTATAACGTTTCTGTTACAGGAAAGTCTTTCCAACCCCTCTGGCTACCTTGTGGCTTTTCCTGTTATAGTGGTGACGTTCCTGTACAGCTTTTAGAATCAGATCAGTCTCGTGAAACTAAAGTCAATTGGAAATTTGGGATTTAAAACCGTAGGCTCTGGTGACTCTTTTACCGTATGTGGTAGGTCTCTGTGGAAAGTTTAATCCAAACTCACTTTTATCCTTTTTGACACAAACTTGACCACCCTCACTGCACAGTCATTTTGCACTGCAGTGTAAAAGCGCAGCCAGCGCCCTGTGGCTGAACCTTGGAGGTTGATGTCAGACTCACTGCATCTCCCCCACATTCAAATTCACTGCCCCCATCCTCACCGCCCTCTTCTCTCCCCACCGTTGTAGTTTCTATTTCAGCCCACACATGCTTCCTTTCGCACAATCTTGACTCCTACATTCCACCTTCCCTCATTTTCCCCTAATCTTCTCTCACTGCATTGTGTGTGTGTCACTTGGTTTATTATCTAAAGCAACATTTTATTATTATTCTGCCTCTACAGATTGTAAGGGTAGCTTCACACTTTCATTGCACGAAAGTTTTATAAATATATTTTTGTTGGGGATTTTTTCTACTCTACATTCATATTTCTTGCCTATGCACCAAAACACCAAAGCAAATTCTGTCAGTGTGAAACCATACTAGGCAATAAACCACATTATGATTGTACTTTTCTACAGTATCAGAGTTTGCCATTTATAAAGGACATACAAATCGTTACATGCTATTTAAAGACAACAGTCTAAACAAAATGGTTGCTGAGTTAAGTGTTAATAGTGGGCTGGAGAGAAGCAAACCCTGTATTTACCTGCTTCCTGGCTTTAACACGCTTGTAGGCAAAGTCAGGGTAGGGAGTGCAGGGAATGAAGCGACCCACGCCGGAAGTGACATGCAGGTTCCCATCTTCCAGAACAATCTTCCCCTGGCAGATCACCACCTGAGGGGCTCCACGCAGCTCCATGCCCTCAAAGACGTTGTACTCAGCAGCCTAAAGCACACATATAGAAGTATTAGACACCTGAAACAAAAACTATTAAGTAAAAAAGAAAGAATTGTCAATATATACACTGATCACACAGCTGTACACACTATAACTATGCAAATATAAACAGAAAGTCTAAATCAGTCGCTCCCAACTGGTCCAGATTTGTCCTCAGTCATAGTTCAAGGTTCATACAGTTTAAAATATTCAGCGTCATACTTGCATAAGGGCCGTGTTGTCGAGCTAGTTTGCCGTCTCTGTTAAGTAGCTGTCTCTTAGCCACTCTCTACAGCAGGACACAGCACTTCAAAATAAGAGCTCTGTGCCAGTGACACGATTGCAAGTCACTTGTGGTCCATTTAAAATGGACTTGCGACCCACTTTTGGACCACAACCCACCAGTTGGGAACCACTGGTCTAAATGTACAGTTACAAAAATATATATAAATGTGATACAGTGAATGCAAATCATGTGAAAACTACAAGAGCAACCACACTGTCAGTAATACTTATGTTGTGTGAATGCCATTGTTACTTATATTTAGGTACATATGCATATACTGAGGAGGAGGAGGAGGAGGAAGATGAAGAAGAAGATAAAGAAGAGGAAGAAGAATAAGAGGAAGAAGAAGAATGAGGAGAGGAAGAAGAGGAAGAACTAGAAGAAGTTGTGTGAATCCCAACATTATTTACATTTACATACATACACATACACTGAGGATGAAGAAGAAGCAGAGAAAGAAGTAGAAGAAGGAGGAGAGGAAAAAGACAAAGAGGAGGAAGAAGAACAGGGAGAAGAAAATGAAGTAGAAGAAGAGGAGAAAGGAGAGGAAGAAGAGAAAGAACTAGAAGAAAAAGAGGAAGAAGTTGAAGAAGAAAATGAAGTAGAAGAAGAATAGGAAGAAGATGAAGAAGAGAAAGGAGGAGAGGAAGAAGAGGAGCAGGAGGAAGAATAAGCAGGGGAAGAAGTAGAAGAGGAAGAACAACTAAAAGAAGGAGAAGAAAAGGAAGAAGAGGGACCAGAAGGAGAGGAAGAAGAGGAAGAACTAGAAGAAGAAGAACTTGAGGAAGAAAATGAAGTAGAAGAAGAAGAGAAAGGAGAGGAAGAAGAGAAAGAACTAGAAGAAAAAGAGGAAGAAGTTGAAGAAGAAAATGAAGTAGAAGAAGAAGAGGAAGAAGAAGATGAAGAAGAGAAAGGAGGAGAGGAAGAAGAGGAGCAGGAGGAAGAATAAGCAGGGGAAGAAGTAGAAGAGGAAGAACAACTAAAAGAAGAAGGAGAAGAAAAGGAAGAAGAGGAAAAAGAAGAGGGACAAGAAGAAGGAGGAGAGGAAGAAGAGGAAGAACTAGAAGAAGAAGTAGAAGAACTTGAGGAAGAAAATGAAGTAGAAGAAGAAGAGAAAGGAGAGGAAGAACTAGAAGAAAAAGAGGAAGAACTTGAAGAAGAAAATGAAGAAGAAGAGGAAGAAGAAGATGAAGAGAAGGGAGGAGAGGAAGAAGTAGAAGATGAAGAACAACTAAAAGAAGAAGAAGTAGAAGGGGAAGAAGCAGAGGAAGAAGATGAAGAAGAAGGAGAGGAAGAAGAGGAGGAAGAAGAAAAAGCAGGGGGAGAAGTATAAGAGGAAGAACAAGAAGAAGAAGAAGAAGAAGAAGAGGAAGAAAAGGACGAAGAGGAAAAAGAAGAGGGACAAGAAGAAGGAGAAGAGGAAGAAGAAGAGGGAAAAGAAGAAGCCATCAATAGAGCATCCTCTCAAACAAGTCTGACATTTTAAATCAGCTCACAGCTCATATCACGTGACGTTTTTAAGGTCAACACTTTGTTACAAATGAACAGGACAAGGTACTCAAAGCTGTAAGAATACATATTTATGTTTATTAAAGCAACACTGAGAAAGAGTTTGAACAAACACTGATTGTAAGAGTTAACAGGATGGAGTTTAATTAATCTGCCACGGGGCCTTATGATTGCTTTTTTCATTTTGAAAATTAAATCAAATTAAATTAGGTCAACAAATCTAATTTTGAGTAAAAAAAGAAAAAAAAAACCCGAAAGCAAACAAATCAAACGTCCTGTGACCTTCTCTCTGAGGACTGATGGAGGGATGGAGGAGATGAGGAAGAAAACAACAGGGAGAACTGTGAGGGGATGGACAAAGAGACAGGAAGTGAAAGCATAAACTTACTTTCTCCTCTCCTCTTTCTCTTAATCCCACGCTCACTTTCTCCCATTCTTTATCATTCATCACCTTGTTTCTTACACTTGTCTGTCTGGCATGTACAAACAGCTGCCATCATCCAGCTGGTGTTTAATGCCTCCGCACTACTTCTCACTCTCTACCTCCTTCTCTCACGTTCTCTCTTTCCAGTTGTCCGTCTCCTTCACCAGTGTATCCCTCTTTCTGTCTGTTCTTCGTCCTCTTTCTCTCCCTCGCCCATTCTTGCTTGATTTATGTGATCCCTGGACTTTTTTTCAACCTTGTGCGCTATTCATCCTTGTCCAATTTCTCTTGTGCCAACTTTCTTTTCTCGACATGTTTGTGATCTGTGACGGTCCCCTCCCCTCATTCCATTGTTGCTTATTTCCTCTGCACACGGCCCTGTTTTCTCCTGCCGTCCAAATTCAGGCCAGAACAGGACATAACTAAGACTTACTGCATGCCAAACATGATGTCATGACTGAGCTGAGTGTGTCTCAGTGTGTGTGTGTGTGTGTGTGTGTGTGTGTGTGTGTGTGTGTTGCTGCCTGTTCTTTTCTGTGTTTCAGAAAATCCTTGGGTGCATCTATATATTTTTATACTGACAACAAAAACCAATCCAGATCAGATGTGGGCTCACTGGTGACAAACCAAGACACAGCACAGTCAATCATATTAACTTTTCAGGGGACGACATCCCCCAACACAGTGAGCTGGTAAACAGGGCCGCTCCTGTTTGGCCTGCTCTCAGACTACCCATTAAGGTAGATTTATTGGAACTGGGAGCTGCCGTGCTCTGCTCTTCTGCTCTCCTCTGTTTTATCTGGAAGGACGACCAGCAGGAAATGAAAGGGTGACATCATTATGTAAGAACCCGCGGATCCTCAGTGGATGTACTCCACATTTGGAGAAGGCGTATTATTAGTCCAGTTCTCTCTGTCTCTTCCCACTTCTACATCTGGAGACAGAGCAATGTTCTTTCTTTCCTACTAAACGGCCGCCATTAGGCCTTTGAGCGAGGCAAATTAAAATCTAAAAGCTTCGCTACATCATGCCTAAAACCAACCCACACACGTTGTTGGCTAATGTATTCTCCCCTCGCTCGTGTACGTCTGTATAAGCAGGATTTGTGCTAGGTTGGAAAAGCCTTAATTTCCTGAGCGGACACTTCCTGTGCTGCTGAGTGGCCTGTCTGGGATCCTCTCATGTCTGTGTCACGGGAGAAACCTCATCATGTAAATGTGTAAAATGTGTGTGAGTAAGAAGGAATGTGTGCTCGTTTTTGTCTTAGGCCGTCACTGTAAGGACAAAACCTATTCGCAATGGCTGAATACATTTCCTCATGTTTCTAACCCAGTATACCAGATTCATTTATCTAAAAGGAAAGTATGCAATGACTCTTTCTCATGTTATTAAACTGCGACCAGGTCAACAGATTTTTCCAAATGAAGCTCTAGCAAAAGTTCAGTCAGTTCAGACGACAATTTTCATGCTCAGGCTGTAAGTTTCTTTCTCACCCTGCCATTCACTCCTTGCATATATGCCCACTCACTATCTCTAAGTGTCATTGTCTGGGTACGTCAATTGAGTTATCTGCTGATTCACAATCGACCAAGAGCACAGCGGCACACCTTCTCTGTCAGCCTATCATCTTACTCCTGCTCATTTTAAATATGGTTTGTGGTATCGTGTGCACCCTCAACCTCCCCATCACCACCTAGTCCTTACGGATTCATCTGCCTAATATGCCCCAGCAGTCATCAGCCACCACCTCCACCAGTGTCTGGACTCTATGGGGGGATTCTTGCTGCCGTTGTACGCATCTTCCACCTCCCCATCACCACCTAGTCCTTACGGATTCATCTGCCTAATACGCCCCAGCGGTCATCAGCCTCGGAGTCATCAGCCACCACCTCCACCAGTGTCTGGACTCTATGGGGGGATTCTTGCTGCCGTTGCACGCGCCTTCCACCTCCCCATCACCACCTAGTCTTAACAGATTCATCATCCTCATACGCCCCAGCAGTCATCAGCCTTGGAGTCATCAGCCACCACCTCCACCAGTGTCTGGACTCTATGGGGGGATTCTTGCTGCCGTTGCACGCGCCTTCCACCTCCCCATCACCACCTGGTCTTTACAGATTCATCATCCTCATACGCCCCAGCAGTCATCATCCTCGGAGTCATCAGCCACCACCTCCACCGGTGTCTGGACTCTATGGGGGTATTCTTGCTGCCGTCGCACCTGCCTTCCACCTCCCCATCACCACCTGGTCTTTACAGATTCATCATCCTCATACGCCCCAGCAGTCATCAGCCTCGGAGTCATCAGCCACCACCTCCACCAGTGTCTGGACTCTGTGGGGGGATTCTTGCTGCCATCGTGTGCACCTTCCACCTCCCCATCACCACCTAGTCTTTACAGATTCATCATCCTCATACGCCCCAGCAGTCATCAGCCTCGGAGTCATCAGCCACCACCTCCACCGGTGTCTGGACTCTATGGGGGGATTCTTGCTGCCATCGCATGTGCCTTCCACCTCCCCATCACCATCTAGTCTTTACGGATTCATCAGCCTCATACTCCCCAGCAGTCATCAGCCTCGGAGTCATCAGCCACCACCTCCACCAGTGTCTGGACTCTGTAGGGGATTCTTGCTGCCGTCGTGTGCGCCTTCCACCTCCCCATCACCACCTAGTCTTTAGGGATTCATCAACCTCATCTGCCTCTGCAGTCAGCAGCCTCGGAATCATCAGCCACCACCACCAGCGTCTGGACTCCATGGGGGGATTTATCCTGCTGCCACTCAGATGTCCCTTGATCACAAAATATCTCCCTCTGGCGTCCAAGTGCCAAAGACACAAATCCTCTATTAAAATGTACGCTCATATTCTGTATTAAGTATTTCTTTACTTCATTCTTCTGTCTCTCCTGATTGAAATACTAACATATGAAAATTTGGGTAGTCTTAGAGCTGCTATTCATGGTTGGCACTTTAAACCCCTCGGCCTCCAGGGCACCCGTAATCAACAGAATCAGAGTGAAACAAAAACGAAATGGATTGCAAGGGTGAAGGATGCAGTAAATAATGGTCACGCCACACTACCACTTCTGATTCAGATTGCATGAGATGTTTCCCATGACATCAAATGTGACCAGAGCTGCTCTCTTCTTATGAGATGAGCTGTCACGCAGTGTGTACAGATGTTCCACATCTCTGGGGTTTGTGAAAGCATTTGAAATATTAGTTTGTACTGTTACATAATCCTGTACAGTGAATGACATTCTTCAAACCCACTATGGTTGTCCAATCATGAAAATATTTTTGGATGATCTATTCAAGTGAACGTGATACAGAGGAAGGAAATGCCTCTTGATTATACAGCAGATAGATTCCCTGTTGATTTACTGTACTGGACAGTTTGGAAAATGTTTGCATCGCTGACAATGTTTGTCATGTTTGGGATAAACCTGTGTATTTGAATAATCCTTATTTTTTTCCTAATCATTGCTGCGGTCATTGCAGAGGGTTTTAGGGAATTAGTGAGGCTCAGCTTTACATTGAGAGCTGGTCATGTGGCGAGTGCAGCGCGAGTCTTATTAGTAGCAAACATCCACTGAGACTTCATTTCCGTTCAGGGGAACTGAGAGCTCTCTGGAAGCTGTTCAAAAATGTGCTTCCCCCCCTTCTCTCTTTTTCACTCTATCTCTTACACACACACACACACACACACACACACACACACACACACACACAGATGAAGACAGTTATCTCATATTTTCTTTTACTCTTGCTAAAAATCAAACCCTTTTCATAGCATTTTTTTAATTTCTCCCTGATGTTTTTTTCATCCCAGCTTTTATAGCCAATCACATGTCTGCACTACAGAGCATATGGATTGATGCCACTGTGGTTACTGCAACAATAACAGCATTCACATTACTCAAGAAAAAGTCCCCTCAATGTTGGTGTACTCCCCTCAGCATTCATCCACTGTAGCCAAGTACGACTGACGGAGAGGGTGTGAAACAACACTGTCTCAGTGGTTTAAAGAGATGAGAAGTTATTTCCAGCTCTACTGAACAGTAGTTGGGAGCTGAGTTTAACTAAACTTGAAGCAAATACAAAGTGCAACCTTTGGATTGGTGCACACCGTACGTACCGATTGGTGTGTCTTGGCAGTGATGGTGCGGATAGAGTCTGTGTCCCAGATGACCAGGTCGGCGTCAGAGCCCACTGCGATCCGACCCTTACGAGGGTACAGGTTCAGGATCTTGGCTGCGTTGGTGCTGGTGACTGCCACAAACATGTTCTCGTCCATCTTTCCTGTAGTCTGGGAAGGGAAATGAGCATAAACAGGGACTAGTGAGAATTTGTCAAAAATGGATGAACATTATTTGACCTTTTAGCTTTCGGATATTAAACACTTCATCACTTTATCCTATTCGACATTCGTGTGAATTTTGTCATAATCAGCTAATGAATTCTTGAGTTACGGCCAAAAACATGTTTAATGAGGTCATGGTGACCTTTGACTGCCAAAATCTAATCAGTCCATCCTTGAGCCAAGTGGACGTTTGTGCCAAATTTGAACAGATTCCCTCAAGGCGTTCCTGTTTACAGGAATGGGATGGACAAACATCTCAAAAACATAGTACCTCACAGCTATCGCTGGCACAGAGACATAATAATAAATAAGCCCATAAGCAGCTCAAAAGGCTGCAGCGAATCCAGTTTTGGAGTGAGCTTTAACTAACTGCCTACGCAAAAAAAGAGTCAGTGTAACTTTATAAAAGTTCATCCACATTTTACAGGCAGCCGAACACTCCACAGCTGTCTAAAGCTACCATGCTGTGTGTCTGTTAGCAGCACACTGATACTGTGATAACAAGCGAGAAGGAAGAAGGAAGGGAAAAAATGAGGGCAGCGTGCTGTATCCGAGGGTGGGGGAAAGGACAAATGTGGAGATAGAAGGATCAAGCTAGGCAGGGGCAATGACATAAAGCTGGACAGAGGAGGAAGTCAGAGAGAGTAGGCGCTGAGGAGAGCAGTGTAGGGAAATAGTGAAAGCCTGAAAAAGGAGGGAGACAGAGAACAAGAGCCTTCAAGTCTAGAATAAATATTTAATCCTCCCTCATTATTTGTTTACTGCTCGTCCTTCTTATCTTCTGAAGTTGAAAAAAAAGTCCTCACCACAGCTTTATCCCAGATGAGGGCCATCCTCTCCTCCACTCCATTAACACCTTCGGGGATCTGAGTGAAGTCATCCTTGCCAATGGCCTTCTGGGCCACACTGAAGGTACAGTGAGCACTGCCAGTCACACTCAGGTCTCCACTGCGGGACGATGAAACATGAAAATAAAGAGTTTAGGTGGGATTATGCCAGCACAGCACCAACAGCGTGAGCAAGTAAAGTTCTGCAATCACAAGGAAAGATGTTAATTTACTACAAATAGAGAAAATCCATTGTTTTATCACAGGATCAACTGCACTCTTCTTTGCCACCTGGCAAATATTTTTAACTTTTGTAGCAAATATGGAAGCTGAAAAATTGTAATGACACACCCTATACTCCCCTAATTATCTCACACAGGTTAATTAATTTGTTGTTATTTTTAATTATGTTTTCTTTTTCCTCTCTTTTGGATTCCCTTTGACTGGTCTGGCTTTCTTTCTTTGTTCTTGTGTTGATGGATGGGTAGGGTTGCTTTTTTTGTCCTCATTGGTTCTGTGTTTATTTATCAGTACTCTGTACATCTTTATTGAATTGCTAATAAAAATATTTAAAATTGTTTAAAAAAATGACGCGTATTTACTTTAGTAGTAGAGGCTCAATAAATAGAACAAAAACTGCCACTAATTCATATATGCCTTGTGCCAAAGCAGGGTGTCTGCAGGTATCACACACTTAAATTTAAGGCTTTTAAAGACCTTTCAAGATTATTTTTAACCAAATTTAAGTCTGATTTTTGGACAAATTATCTTTTTCTTATTCGAGCACTGCAGGAATGTATAAACTAAGTTGTATACTGTATATGCAGTCTTGTACAGAGGAAGGTTTTATGTAGGAATATTGTTTTTACAGTGAGCTAGGTTAATATACATTTGCAAATAGGTGAGTGCAAGTATAAAGCAAAAGACAGTAGTAGGTTTAGTGGTAGGTTTTAAAATTTGTAACATCAGGAATGTGGACTTTCACCCAGAAGAGCTTAAATCATTTTGACAACAAAGAAATTAAAAGTTGAATAAATGACATTAGATAAATGTTCATGGCGATTAAGACCTCACAAATTCAAATTTAAGACTATTTATTGACTTTTTAGGCCTAATAGTTATACAGGTAAAATTAAATTTAAGAAATTTTAAGACTTTTTAAGGACACCCTGCAAAGTTTGTTCCTGGAGCACAATCTATTACTGTTTCCTGTTTACTGTTTCCAAATGATGCTGTAACTCAGTGGTTACCAACTGATGGGTCACGGTCCAAAAGTGGCTCGTGGGTCCATTCTGAATGTACCCCAAGTGACTCGCGAAGGTGTAAAGTTTGTAAAAAAAAAACACACTTTATTTTTAAGCACAGTGAATTTACGGCATAGAGCTTTCATTACGAAGTGCTACTTCCTGCTGTAGAGTGAGCGACAAACGGACAGCTACTCAACAGAGATGGCAAACTAGCTTGACGACATGGCCAAACCTAAGTATGACACTGACTGTATTAAACTGTGTGGACCTTGAACTAATGACTAAGAAGAAATCTGGACCAGTTGGGAACCACTGCTCTAACTCACTTACCAAATGAAGCCTGCCAGAATGCATTCATTTAGCTTATTCTAAATGCAGGTGCAAAGAAGGACAAGTAAATACGGCCAAAGTCAAATATTAGCTCTCGCACACTTTGAACACTAATGGTACATGTCTTAAAAGCTACATTTCTGTTCAGGTGTTAAAACCTGGGGCGACATCACTTTTCTTGTGCTGCTTTCAGATGCCTTTCGCAAGTATTTTAAAAAGGCAATGAGCAGCTTGGTAAGAAATGTCCCAAATTGCAAAAAATGAATAAATAAATAGATTAATTTTCTTTTTAAAAAAAAGGAAAAAAGAAAAATAGCTAGGGAAAACTATATTTATAATAATTATCATTATTATTTTTAAAATTATGTTGCAAAATTAATAGATTTTTAAAAGCACTCTTTCCAGGCCATCCTTGTTTGTTTATCTGTTTTTAACTTTCTTTCTTTTTCTTTTCCTTTTTGTTTAAACTGATTTTCTCGTTTTTAATTTCCTCTTTTTACTAATTTCTTGCTAAATTTTTGGGTCATTTCTTCTTGCTCACTGCCTTCTTCCCATGATTTTAAAAGAAATCAAGCAAATCTGCTCAGGTTTCAAAGGGTTAAATGATCTTCATTAGGCATGGTGCCTGTGTGTGTGTGTGTGGGGGGGGGGTATTTGTTACTTCTTCTTCTTTAACATTATAGTTATGGGAGAACACCTTCTGATGGGGAAAGGATTGGAGAGTAAACTGTTGCTTTACCACTATATGTGGTAACCACTGGAGCTAATTAGTAATCTATCTAATTGAATGTTTTAATGTAGTTCAGTAACAAGCAGTATGTGATTGGGTAGGAATTTATGAGGATGAGACAAGTGACTAAGCCCTTTAAATGTACCGTATCCTGCTTTAAGTGTTAATTATACATGCTGTAATAATATCAGATGATGTTATATCATGTGAAATACCTAATAAAAATATGTCACATCACATCACAGCCAAGCACAGGACAATAAACAGGTCAACAGTCTCATCAGAGGGAGGTGCTGTGATACGTACCTGGACAGCAGTGTGTTCAGATAGTCTGGAGTGGTGGGATCAGGGCTAAGAGGAGGTGATGTAACAAAAGAAGCCGCCTTGGCCCAGTTCTTGCTCCAGTAATGTGTCCCATCAGTCCCCAGGCTGGCTGTGATTGGCTCCCCAAACACAACATTTCCTAGCAAAGAAATAATGATAAAAATCTGTTGAGGTATCAAATGCAAAGCGTATTAAATTGATTTATTTTGCTGATTCGTTTCCAGTTTAGAAATCAGGAGTTGCATCAAATTAATTTGTCAGCAGTTTAATCTCACTAAATGCTTTGGTAATTTATCTGAGTGTTTGCAGCAGGGGAACCATGCTTAATCTCTCAAAAGCCAAACATCACCCTTGGCAATGTACAAGTTTCACTTTGGCTCGATTGTAGTTGAGTTTGCTCTTCCATGTATGATGAGTTATTTGAATTCTGCTCTTGCGTTTCTCAATGGTCTTTTATACTCACACCCAACTGCTTGATGTCCTTCCTGGTTAAAATGGAAGAGTTTAGGAATAGCTTAAACAAAGGCGTCAAGGCTATAAAGGGCTCTGAAGGGTGTAGCTACACAACTGCAAGGCTTTCTGAGGTCAGCCTGTTAAAACCTCATGTGGCCTTTCGCCAAAGACATCCAAACACACATTCTTCTCCCCTGCCCTCTCCTGTTTTCCCGTCCCATTCTCAAAAAACTGTATATTTCACAATCCATCACAGCCAGGCAGCCCCTCAGCTCACTTCTGCTCTTTCCTGTGGCTGTGAGGAAAGGTCTGTGTGACAGCTGAACTGCAGAAAAGAGCTAAATGACAAAGGTGAAAATTCCTCTGAGAATAGCATCTTTTTTCATTATGTCAAGCAGAGACGGAGTCTGTGTACATCAGCAGCTTCGAGGCAGACAGTAAAATCATCTTATAAGGGCATAGGTGCAGTGATGCTGGTGTGTGCATTCCAAACGTCTCAGAAATCAGACGGAAAGATGGCAACCAATGAGCAGAGGTGAAATACCAAAGAAATACTCGGAGCCAAAAAAAATGGGCAGCTCAAATTCACATCTCAGGTTCTTTTCGTAGACTATACATTGTTTTAAAGGCACATTCCTTGCTTTTTTTTGTACTGATCTGAGCACCAAGATTGCACAAAATTAAGCTTAACGAGAAATATATTGTACTGTACAATAAAATCAACATCTTTTGTCTTACTTAAGAGTTCAAATGTCCAAAATGTCCAACTGTCATTGTACAGTCAGCTGTTATTCACATGATGGGAGGAAGTTTCTCTTCTACACAACCTCTATGTAAATATGTAGAATAAAACCTGTAACTGTTGCTGGAGTATACAGCAGACCATCATGTATCTTGTCTTCAGGTGTGCAGGCAGTTTCATTTCTAAAAATTACCTTGTCTCATTGGATATAAACACGTAGTTTTAAGGTCCAGTGTGTAGGATTTAAGAGGATAAACTTTCGGGATAAGACTATAGTCTTATAAGCATGTTTTTCTAATGTATAATCACCTGAAAATGACAATAACTGTGTTTTTCGTTACCTTAAAGGGAAATTTCGGTTTATTTCAACCTGTCTCCTCTCGTCCTAAATTTGTTTCAAGTGACTAGTGACATAGAAATAATAGTTAGCATGTTAGCCGTTAGCCTAGATACAGCCGTAGCGTCAGACCTGTTAAAATGTAAGTGAACGGGCAACCTTCAAGTGCAAAGTTAGTCCACTAAACAAGCTTTTTTTCCACAAAGACCGCCTCATATCGTTAAGATAAATGTCAAAGAACATATAGAAAATGACATGTAAACGTGTTGTCTTACCTTACCGGTGTGCTGCCATGTTTGTTTACCATCTAGCTCTGCTTTCCAAAGCGCAGCCGAAATATTGCGAGAACAAGCAGCGATCTCATACGGTGCCTGAAATCTCGCAAGAACAAGCAGCAACAGCTGGAAGGCAGAACCTGAAAAGTTCATTCATTTATTTTAGCCTGAAAAGTTCATTCATTTATTTTATGAAAGATTTATAGAATAATGGCTGACTTTTTGCCAGACTTCGACTTTGTGGAGGAGGAATTTGATTTTGCAGAGTTTGATGGCCGCCCTTATTTATTTGAGCCAGAATAGACTGACGAAGAGCTTCATGAAATTGAAGAACAGAAGAGGAGAGAGAGAGAGAGGCGCAACAGGTAGAGAACGAGAGAGGAGGAATGGCTGCCACAAGGCTGCGTAGCTCTGGAGATTGGTGGTGTACCTGTGAATGCTGTGCCCCAGTGCCCACAGAAGAGAAATGCCTCTGTTGCAAGGAATGGGACCGGTTGCAGCCTTAGCTAAATGGTAAACAACAAACATGGCAGCACACCGGTAAGACAACACGTTTACATGTTGTTTTCTATATGTTCTCTGACATTTATCCTAACGATATGAGGCGGTCTTTGTGGAAAAAAAGCTTGTTTAGTGGACTAACTTTGCACTGGAAAGGTTGCCCGTTCACTTACGTTTTAACAGGTCTGACGCTACTATGCTAACTATTATTTTTATGTCACTAGTCACTTGAAACAAATTTAGGGCGATAGAAGACGGGTTGAAATAAACCGAAATTTCCCTTTAAAATAAGCTGGTTATATCTACACAGGGTGCAGGACCTTGTCCACATGTTGGTGCCATGTTGCACCACCATGTTCCTACAGTAGCCCAGAACGGACAAACCACACACTGGCTCTAGACAGGGCCATTTGTGTTTCGCTTTTTGCATCGGCCACCGTAGTTAGCAGCCCCTCTGTCACTAGTGTCGGAAAAATGCTGAGTTTTTAACAGGAAACTGCTTTATTCAGTGTTTTTACCGGTTTCAATCACCTGGTCGGTTTGTTCTGGAGAGGAGGAGAACTCCGTGGATAATTAGCCATCCTGTAAAATCTTCCTGAAAACATTTAAATTTGATGTGACAGGCAGTTGTCCGACCAAAGACCATTATATAATGATTTAGTATTCCATGTATTTTTTAATCATCATATGCACAAATTCACAAATTTTTCCATAAATTTCAAGACACATGTTTTTGTTATTTGTCTTGGTCTGGGTACTGATTAGGTTTGTAGTTTCTGTTATGTCTTTGTGCTATCTTGGTTTTGTATTGTTCTTACTTTACTTTCTACTTACTTTTTTTGCTGTGTTACTATGGATTGACCAAATATGATTGATTAATTTTCTGTCTGTTCTATTTGAAAAATCTCAATAGACAGATTGCAGACAAAAAAGAAAGAAAAACCTTCCTGAACAATGAACACCAAGGGATCCTAACCGGGAGAAGTTTCAGCTGGTTGCAACTGGCAATCCTCACAACTGGATACCATTAAATCCCCCTAAATCTTACACACTGTTCCTTTGACATAGTCTGCATTTTCTGGTGAGCTCCAAATGCTGCTCTTTACCTTTTTTCCGGGCCTGTGAGATGATGTCAGCAGCGCTCTTGCTCATGACCCGGGTCACATAGAGAGGACAGTTGGTTTGGCTGGCAATGGTGATGGCACGGAACACAGCCTCTGCCTCCAGCTATAGAAGGAACAGGACATTGTGGTTGACTTGTAGATGTTTTTCCCATTAGGATGCTCTCAAATAAACTTCAAAAATGTCAGCCACAGAAAAATACATATTTTTGGAGCCTTATTATTTGAATAATCCATTTTTAACCAAAATAACAAGTGGTAGCTTGTAATTTTGACATCGTAAACTAGGAATAAGGGGTTTAATCAGTTACATTGGGTTAGGGTTGTTGTGGGTTGAGTAAACAACAACGAAAATAAACTTTGGTGAGGTCAGACCAGACCACATTCTCGTTTACCCATTTTCCCAACTGGAAGACTTTGAAATGTTCAGTCCAGTCAATAATATGCATTGAAAGCAAACATTTCTGGACTCATTTTGGAGGCTTGTGTTCATGTTGGAGAGTTCTGTGAACATCAGCAAGCAAGAACAACAAATAACTTTTACATAATGGTAAATGTTGCCAGCAGAGGGCCGATGATGCCTGAAGATGTGATGATTGTCTCCTACATGTGTTTTGTGGTTCGCAAGGTGACGCATGCACTTCAGCTGCTTATTGTGTTCTCATCCATAAGCACAACCTGGGTCCAATAACCAATAAATTAAAACCAAACAGGACACCAGACACTGATAAAACCCTGATCCAACGTGGTCTCTGCTAAATTAAATTATGTTACCAAGCTTTTATTTCTTAAGACTCCACTTAAGTGCATGACACTATGAGACTGGTGGGACAACTTCACCCCGGTGCACCACAGAGTGGAAAATCCCAGTCAAGCTGAAGGCTGACAAGTTGCTGAGTCGAGAGCGTGGCTTTTATTTCGCTGTTTGTTAAAGGGACATTAGCGGCAACAATTGGGGGAACCAGAGAGTTTTCACCCAACGCCTCTATTATGTGTCTGGAACCACATGTGTGTAACAAGAACAATGTGTGTGTGAAGACCAGTCCAAGAACGTCATGGTGGACAATGTGAGTGTGTGCATGATTATCGGCAAAACATAAAAGGCATTCAAACACATTAAAACACACAATATCTCAATAAAAAGTGATCATTTTCCCCTTTCAAATGTTCATGACTATGTGTTTAAATCATGTAATGGAACTAATGTATAAATATATGTACAGTGTGTGTGTTATACCTCCTCTGGCCTGCTCAGCACATGTCCCTCCGGTCCAGTGATACCCATCTGCAGCATGCGGGCCTGCTCCTGTTGCACAAATGACAAGCACACTGCTTAGCTCATAGATACACTGTATGGGGGACTATTTTTTAGCGTTCAGTTGCTTGAGTGCTCGGGCTGATGTAAAGTTTTGGTCACAATCCAAAATGATATTCTGTTTCTGCTTCTCTGTGCCTGTGTGGAGGATATGAGCAGAAGTTTTATCATGTGGGTCAGGCCACACACAGAGGACTGTGGGAATCCACGGGTTGTTGAGGGTCTTTGTATACATGTAGATCTACCTCCCAAAAACTCTGGCTTCTTTTTCGTGTCGTAGAAAGTGCAGAGGTAACCCCTGCATGGAGGCACTTGGAAACAGCATCTGTCATGTCAACATGGATGCTTTATGATGACATGGAAAATTATGGTAGTTTTCAACTTTGGTTTTATCCTCATAATTCGACAATTTTCACTTTGCATCAGGGTTACTTTGTCGTTTTAGAGATACAGGAAAAGTCTCATGAGACAACTTGTAACCCAAGAAACTGGTGGTACTCCTGCAGCCAGACAGACTTGGAAAATCTAGCCTACCAGTGTCTGCAGATGAGAGTGATCCCAGCTGTGTTACTACAAAAAGCAAATTTGTAGCTTTGATCAACACTGCCGTGATGGAGACTGCTTCACCTCCCCAAAATCAAATACAAGAGGCTGGCTGGACCAAACAGTCCAGGCTTTATATGGTAAACAACAGCAAATTATAACCCTTACACAGCATATAAGGATCCGCTCAGGACATTTTTGTGTTACTTATGTTGGCCTTTGTTGAAACAAATCCTGCAACAATTAGAAATAAATTTTGGTTTTGTTAGTCTGCAAGTTTTCCCCCAAGTAGATGTCTATATAGGCAGCTACCATAGCTAAGCTTTGATGGAAAAACATCTTTGAAATTGCTACTGCAAATACACTTATCTGATGTTAACTTTGTGGTAAAGATGTGACCAAATTTTGCATTTGGTTTTTGTTTTTCCGAAAAAAAACTTAAGTTAAAAGACAGAGCTTTCCTCAACCAAGCATCTAGTGGTCATAAGAGGAATTATAGCTTTAAATGCTTTGGAAATGGTTGCAGCATGTATCCATGGCGACTGTCACTTGGTTACAACATGTCCTCTGTCGTATGAACAACATTTATCACACACAGGTCTAAGGGCCTGGATACACCAAGCTAATGGTTGGCCGTTGCTCAATGCTGGGCCTTTGGTGAGCGACTGTGGTCCTAGTTTTTGCGGTGTGTTCTGCACTGCTGTCACTAGTTAGCATTGCCGCCTGTTTTTCAGGCTGATTTAGCATGTTGAGTTGGTGTTGGGCTGTTGGGAGTGCCAGCAGAGCCTCTGCAGTGTGTTCAAGTGCAACTTTTTGGCTGAAACACAGGCGACGTGAGGTGATGCAACAGCCGATAGTCGCCACTAGTCGGTTTGGTGTGTCTGGGCCTTAAACAAGGCCTCTCTATCTCAGGAGCTCTACACTAAAATCAGAGCATGACATAATCTGGTCTTAAAGATGATGGAAATCAGACTCCCTCAAAGTCTTACTTTAAGACTAGATGGGAGAGCTGGGATTTGCGATGAATCAGATCCAACACACACATATACACACCCAGTGACAGAATCCAGGCATGGTCCGGGGCTCTGACTAATACCAACCTTCTCAATCCACCAACTATTACGGCTCATTCACTTTCATTTTGTCCACAGCACAGCCCCGTGTAAACTACACCCACACATTACCGTCCTACAGGAAACACATTCCCCTCTCATCAGTGACGGTGTGTTTAGTCTGTAGGTAGTGGAGATGCAGTGCGATAAGGCTCGAGCAGAAAAGTGAACTGAAGCGAAGTAAAATAACATAAATCAAACTAAACCAAAACAGACCCCAGAGTTGGACACGAGACAAGTAATTAAAGGAGGGGGAGTAAATAACATGAGGCAGAGGAGCTGCATCTGTCGCTTTATTTATCTTTATCTTTACCTCAGCGATGATCTCGCCATTTTCAGCATGGACCTGAGCGATGCCTCCCCTCTCTGCCAGGAAGGTAAAGACATCATAGAGCTGCAGGAGAAAAACACAGAACCTGTGAGAAATTACAGTGGCACTGTTTTTGTATTTCAAAATCCTGCCTGGCTGTTTACACAAGAGTCGGACACTCCTTTTTATCCCGGGGTTCACCCCTGAGCCACATTTTAAAAGAAGCCCACAATTTACATGATGTCCACCACGATACGCTGCAATTATTGTGTGTGGTCTCCAGAAATGGTTAAACTTATGTGGGATGAGGTGCAGTTGCTGTTATGTTGCTGCACCACAGTTCCTTGGTGAGCAGCATGACATCAGTTTTTCAAGCTGGACTATTTCAGTTTCCTCATGTGCTCCTCTGAGCGACCGAATTAGCTACGGCTGCATGAGAAACACGGAGAGCCTTGCCTCACACCGTCTGGACTTACACTTTGTTTTCCTACATTTACCAGCCAAACTCACAGTATGAGCACACGCCATCCATCACAGGCTACAAGCTACATGAGGACAGAGTATTTCAAGGGAGAAAGAAATTAACGCTTTTCTAAAACTTTGGCCATGGCCACGTTTTCTTGACAAGTTAGTAGTCATTTCTTGACTAGCAATTTGTCTTATTTAAGTACTTTTAAAAGTTAATGATGTTAAATCATACACTGAGTGAGACCAAGATAGTATCACCTTGTGTTTTGGATTTCAAGTGTAGCCACACATGCTGAACTTGACATAAACACTTGTACTTTATGTGTATGTTCACACTGAAGATGTCAAAGGAAGGAAGGAAGTTCACATTTTGTCAAGTAGGCATATTTTTGGTTGCATTATTGTTTTAGACTTGACAAAATGCAGATCTATCCTTTTAAAGTGTGTACTAAATTATTGTACCTCACTGTTGGTCATCTGGTAGTAGTCCTTGTAAGCCATGTAGACCTGGAAGGAGTTCACACCTGCAGCAGAGACAACATGAAAAAGAAAGCATGTAAAAAATGCCACTTAAGGGACTGCCTCACCCCCCAAAATGACCATTTTTATGTCAATTACTCAACCCGAGTCAAATGAAATTAGGTGAGGAAAAGCTTTTTTTTCTTGCATGCCTCCACGTTGAATGAAGAATCCAAAAAGGGAGAAAATTCTTGATAAATTGAAGTCATGGGGGACCGTGTTTAACCCTATGGGCCCGAACGACGCAAAGTGCTTCCAAATTCACACCTGTTCTTCTCTATGAATTTTCTCCGCAACCGTTCGTCATAGTGAGACACCACGCATATCACTTGAAACAGCGGAACCACAGCTTTCCGACAAGACCAACAAGACCACTTGTCAGTCCAGTGTTTTCACAAGGAAAAAAAAATATAAAGTTACACTAAAATTATGTATAACAAAGCTTTCATTCCGCTTTGCACACATATTACTCTTGGATGATTACTTGTGAATGCAGGCTCGCACAGAAATGCCACGCATATCACATGAAAGCGCAGGACCAGAGCTTTTCCAGCGATTTCCAGTCATCCCATCATGCTAAAAATACAGATCAATTGTCTACAAAATAAAAACCTGACAAATTTCTTTACGATCCATTATACAAATCTTGTTATCTGTCACTTCATATAGTGAGGAATATTATTATTACTATTCTTCTATTATCTTAGATGTAAATATTGCATGTTTCTTTCAGATAAAACACATTTTTGACTTGTGAATGAGTCAATGGAATTTCTTGCAATAATGAAAAAATACTGGCAATCATGTCCACCTGGCACAAACCACATGTTTTGGACAGCTGTGAAGTGACAGAATGTCCCAGCATCATGGTTCTTATATTGCCAGAGATTCCAGAGAGTGTCCCCTCTTCATATATGGCAGAATATGTCAACTTCCAACTTGCTATGCTGAGATACATGTAAAAATGTAAAAATTTAGGCACATGGATTTGTTTTTTTCATTGATATAAAAATAATATAAAATACAGGCACATAGGAGGACATGAAATGATAGACAATGATGACAATCTGGATAGCCCACATTGTCCTGAAAAAAACAAGATATAGCATGTGTATGTAGCCTTTATAATGACTGTGATATGAGCTTAAAAGCAAAGGCAGTAAAAATACCCCGAAAAAGGCCTAGGGCCCCAAGGGTTTTAACAGCAGCAAAACTACATCAAAATAATGAGTTTACCATCTCTCACACAACTCATGCAGTACAAACCAAGTCTTATTTATCCAGTTGTATGCTCAGTATTTTCCCTAAAACATTACCCGAACAGTCTCAGGCACAGATGAGTAGTGCAAAGTGTTTTAACTAGTAAGGTTTTAGCAAAAATTCACGTGTTTGTGAAGTACCAAGCATACAACTTGATAAATAAGACTTGTATTATGCTGCACTAGTTGTGTGAGAGTTTGTAAACTGATGTTTTGATATAGTCTTGCTGTAGTTAAACATGGACCCCTTTGACTTCAATTCATCAACATTTTTTTCTATTTTTTGATTCTTTGTTTACCATGGAGGCATGTGAGAAAAACAAAGTTTTCTCACAATTTCAGTGTAACACAGGATGAGTGACTGATATACAATGATTATTTGAGCGATGAACTATTCCTTTAACCCCCCCTAAAAAGACTAATAAGCAGGATGTGGTCATGTTACAGTGTGATTTCTGCCATTTGAATAAAATAGAGTTGTAGGTTATTATCACATGTGATTCAGAGATACTCTAATTTGAACAACAGCAGCACCAACTTTCAAACAATAATAAAAAGGTAAGCACTTTTGTTGTATTCTGTGTTCTAGCTTTATGTTCATTCATTCTCCAGATCAAAGTGGCAACTTGGAAAACTACACACGCTCACTTCCTTAGGTAGATGTAGCCTACCTTTCTCCTTGATAAGGTTATCCACCTCCTGCTTTACGCTGTCATTCCAGTGGGTGATGTCCACGTGGAGGGAGTAGTCGCAGCAGGCCTTCTCATCGGCCCACTGCCTCCACTGGTCATAGGCCTCCATCAGGCTGCAGCCAGGGTCCGGGATCACATGGTCCACTGGAGAAGAGAGAGTAGAGGAGAGGACAGAGGGATAAGTGGAAGATGAAAGGAGGGAGAGAGAAAAGGGTTTGTGAGGGGATGAAGTTGATGGAAACAGAGTAGAGAGGTGGCAGGTGAAATGAAATGAATAGACAGATAAAGAAGTGACAGAGTGGGGTGAGGATAGTCACACATAAGGAGCTGAAGACAGGGTGATGTCAGAATTTGTCTGGTGGTGTTTCTTCTTTCTGCCTGTATTGTTTATCTTGCATAATCAGCTGTCTGTCTGAGTTCCTGCGGTGCTCAGCCAGTGGGGGCCAACCTTGTCAGATGTCACATGACATTTCGAACATCTTTGTCTGGGTGTCCTTGATAAATTTGGGGCCGCTTCAGCCGGGGCTATTTTCAGAACTTTTGTTTTTAGTTATGTAACCACAATCAATTTCTTTTAGATCAGAGTTTGGCACACAAAGGCAGTGGATCTCTCCGGATGGGGCCACCCATGCTTGTGGGAACTACAACATATAGTGTTATACCATTTAGTCTATTGCCAGTAAGATTTAGAGGAAATTTAAGTTTCGAATAGCCCCCCAAAAACACATATGTTTCAATAGAGAATTACTATTCATGATATAGAACTCAAAGCAGTTCTCCGCATGAGTGTGAGCTCTGCCTCGACGACAGTTATGAGTCTGTCTGGCTGCACACACACAATGACAGGGCTGTTGGCATCACACAGCTAACATTACCTAATGGTTATTAACAAGTTTAAAAACGAGTCACGCTGTTTCATTGTGAGTTTGTTGGGACAGTTAGCTGCTGCTGCTGCTGTGGTAGCTCATGCTAACCGAACAGATGTTGACCTGACTGTCTGCCAAGGAGAACAGCTTCGGAGACAGCAGCTAAAGCATGTTATTTGGGACTGCTAATGTTAGCCCTTCTGCATGAGCTTGTGCTAACCGAGCAAACAATAAACTGACCATTTGCCAAGGACATTGGCTCCAAAGATGGCAGCAGCAGAAAGTTTTCTGATGTGGCAGGTAGTCCGGATCAGAGCCCCAGCGTAAAAAAGAACCAATGCAGGTATTGTTTGGCTGGCAACATTGTGATACTACTTGTTACTGGGTCATTTTGGTCTATACCTTGAAGGTTTCGGGTACCCATACTGTGCCATAATTGATAAGCACATAAGGATTGTGCTCAAGCACCTAAAATCACAAATATTGGAGAATACATAGACAAGGTTAGTGATGTGTCAGCTTGTAAGTTTTACCGAATTTCTATAAGAAAACAGAAAGCACGGTTGTGTCTGTGCAAGTCTATAAGGTGATTATTGATGTATCCTTTGTGTCCGCTCTCACTCAAATTATTCATAGACAGTAAATCCTCATCGTACACAACGGTATCACTGTGCACAAAATATCCTGCTTCGTCTTACTCAGCTGTAATAAATTAAGACCGCCTGCTGGCTCACCAGCTGACTGGCGTCTTTATCTCATTAAAGATGAGCCAATCTGCTTATCGGGTCTTTGCATGTTAATAGGATGGAGCTGGAAACCGCAATCACAAAAACTAACACTGTTGTTTACTATGTCAATCTGAACTAGTTTTTTTTAGTTAACCGTCACATAGACACAACATCATCTGTTAGCGGAGACATATACAGTGCACAATACAAACAGGCAGTTACAAGACACAGTGCATGTTTTCACTTTCTCTCACAGTTCACCCACTGGAATATAATCCCTCAATGAATGGAGCCCATGAATAGAGCTTAATACAGTAGCACGTCTGTTAGTGAATGTGTCCGTTTAAGAATGGTGCCACACTGGCAGACAAGCAGCAGAGTAGCAGCCAGCTCAAAAGAAGTTAATGGTATTAATGAGAGTGTGGTGCCTACCAGCTGCTAGCTGTGATGGCATCAGCTACACGAAGCAAACACGCCATACATAGACATGCAGACAAACACTGGTGCTGTATTTCCCTGGGAGCAGTGTTTCACTCTATGCCCCTGTTCCCGACCCTACCCCCTTACACTCAGCCTTTTGTGTGGCCCTCTGTTGGAGGGCTGCCCACAAACATACCAAAACAACTTCCCATCTCTTTTTCTTTTCCTTTGTTCACTTCTCGACCCTCCTTCCCATCCTTTTTTTTGTTAGCTTCAGTCTCTGTCTGAAACTCTGGACGACCTTTCCAACAGGCCTTACCGATCATGGTCGTGCCCCCGGCAAGAGCAGCCTTTGATCCCTGAGCAAAGTCATCCACGGTTGTGGTTCCACGGTACGGCATCTGGAAGTGGGTGTGGATGTCAATGCCACCGGGGATCACCATCTTCCCGTTGGCCTCGATGGTCTTCACCCCACCGGGCACAATCAGGTTGTCACCAATTTGCCTGTCGAAGGAAGAGGATGTATGATTTGATGTTGCATCCACAAAGGATATTTAGTTTTTAATTTCTGGGCCTATTACTATTTGTGCTATGCAATGACAATTAATTAAATCTAAATCTGGGATGTCACTACATTCAAATTTTGCTGATTTTTTTTCAAGTAAATTAATATAACAAGACGTTTTCTAATACATTTAAAACTTTACAAATACATGTTTAACTTTAGACTGACCCCGGGAAAATCAGCCACGCCTAAAGCAGCACACTGTCACCATGCCGACACATCAACACTTCACCCCCGCTAAAAAAAATCCCGTTGTTCAGACTTTATGGAGGAGACACACCAGACAGACTGAGGGGCAGGCAGAAGCCAGTGTCTCTGTGAGTCTGCCAGCAGCCCAATGGTCCAGCAGGCATCTGGGTATTTATTATGCAACACCAGGCTTTCCATGGGTGCCTTTCTCTGAACTGCCTCGCTAAGGGACAGGGGGGACAAAGAGCCTATAACTGGAAAATCAAGTGAAAACAGGGCAAGGGGAAAGAGAGTGACAGAGAGGACGGGCTGATTAAGGGAGATACAGAGAAAGGAATTCACCCAAACTACCCTCGCATTGTCGGGTGGGACAAAGACATGCTCATACTGGCACATAAAATTGGCAACTAGACTAGCTGTTAACGCCCTACCTGGAGCAAGGCCTGTTTTTGGGTTAGGTCAGCCTGCAGGACACAGTGTGCTTGACACTATCAAGCAGCTTGTGCTCATGCATTTATTCACTGAAGTTTCCATATCACTCATTCTGGAGGGGGAGTTAATTAGACTGCTATCTTTAGTTTGGGTTCATTTAGACTGTAATTTTGCACTTGACTTAAAGTTTGCCCGTGTCATTAAGAGGGGTAGAACCCATTTCTCCTGCTCGTGTCACCTGTCTCATGGTCATAAAGTTTTCTTTAAGTTTATCAAACCTGAAACTAAGGTGAAAGAAAATGGACAATGAGCCCAAGAGGAGGGATGAAAGCACCTGGGAGAGAATAACAGCAGAGCAGAAAGAAGGGCGGACAAGAACTTACTTAATGACGCCATCCTCCATGTAGATATCAGCATGGAAGGACTGGTCATCATTCACGATCCTCCCGCCTTTGATCAGAAGCCTGTCGCTCTGTAGAGAAAGGGATGGGAAGAAGAGAGGGACAAGAACAGGGGGCAAAGAAATGTTATGATTCAGTGCCATTTTCTTGCAACAAAGACCCAGTGTGCCTTGAACATTGTCAGGTAATTGGAAAACGATCTGCTAAGCCACTTCATTCTGTTGTATATTTAGAGCTGGACAATGCTTTTCTATTTCTCTGTAGCAAGATTATGTCCCCCTTTCCACCATGAGGAGATGAACAATGTTTCATTCATTCTTTCATCCACTGCTAGGAAAAGATGGGGCATGTTTGTGAGTCTTGTCCCATGTAAACACACCACATACAGTTCAGCTGTGGACCACCCAGTGGGTCTGCCCATCCTGCTTTCCTTGTGGTATTGTGTGGTAAAGTGGTTTGATTCCTCCTGCAAGTGAGTCCTATTTGCATCAACATTTTCAAGTCCATCAAAAAACATCAAGCGCTATTACTGCTTTTACTGCTAGCACTGTTCCACAATGGAATATGTACAGTGTTTGTATATCCAATGCTGCAGTGACTAATAATAGCTCCTAAAACATGCACTTCCATAGAAAACCACCTCTCTGTTAACTTTGGTCATTCAGCTTTGCTCTGTTTGCACACATTTGCCATAGACGTGTCACTGTTTTGACTTCAATGTTGTGGATTTCATTATGGTCCACACCAATTTCAGGCTGTAGTGTAGCACTCACCAAGAAGTCATCAAAAACACTGAAGCATTGTTTTTATGTGACTGTTTTTCTCTATCGCCATTTAAATCTGACCAAATACAGTGACTTGTATAAGATTGCTGGTGCACAAAGTGACGCTTGTGATCATCATCATTGTCAACACAGTCGTGGTATTGGCGATCCAGCTTGCAAGGATAACAAATACTGACAGGGTAGATCTAACAGTGCCAGTTTGATTTCATGCATGCTTTGCAAAATCAGCATCTATGTCTGAGGTGCTCCTGAGAAAGGCCTTGTTCTAGGGTTGCACTATATTGGATTTTTTTGCCGATATCCGATATGCCAATATGTAAAAATTAAATTGACTGATAACCGCTACCTATATCGATATATCCACTTTGTTCCCCAACTATTTTAGTAGTGGAATTAACATCATATTATGCATGCATGCTGTTATCGTGATGGCCCACCAGCAGATGGAAACATGAAATAGAATGTTTTTCAATGTATGTGATATTTGTTCAGAAAAACCATGTTGGCTGATTCTGATATTGGTCGATATTGGCCGATAACAAAGACCCACCAATGTTATCAGCATGTTGGCCAATTCAGATACTTCAATTGAAAGCCAGTATCGGCTGATACCAATGACGTGATGATATTAGTGTGCATCGCTACCTTATTCCACAGTGTGTGAAGGATTACATTGCTTATAAATAGCAACCATGGTAAGAACTAGGGGTGTCCCCGACTCAGAATTTTCGTAGTCTAATCTGATTTGGCAGACTTTTCCTTTAGCCGACTAATCGTCGAATCATGTTGTTTTCTCCTTCATTGATTAATGAGCTCATTTGCATCAGTTTCCGCTCCAGAGAAAAGAGCTAAAACACCCAAATAAACAAATTTAATTCTTCAGTTGGCATAATAAGATAATAAAAATAAAAGTAAAAGTAAAACAGTTTTCCTTCTTTCTGACTTCAAGTAACTTCATTAATCAACTCAGGCTGATACAAGTTCATCCACACGGACCGTGCGTCACCGCTTTCAATCGTCAGACAAAAAGTAGCCAAATAAAAAATCAGAGACTATCAAGAAAACAATCAGTGGTGAAATTCGACGAATAATCCTTCAAAAAAGTTTGATTTGAGAGCACATACCTCCTCCAAAGTGTTTGTTTATGTGCTCTGCCACCGTAAATCATCACCACATGATTCCCGAGCGGGGCACTGCTGCTGCTCACCGCTCCCTCAGGAGATGGGTCAAATGCAGAGAACAAATTTCACACACTTTAACTTTAAATCATCGTAGGCCTCGATGCTGCTCTGATGATCCTGCAGCGCACTTACTCACCTCAGCTTATTTGGATCGAGCAACTGGGTGATTTATTCACGCGTAGTAATGATTATGCCTACTGATTAAACGCACGCGTCATTTTCAATTTTTTATTGACAGAAATTAGGCTGATGTTTGTATCAATAGGCTATATATCATGAATTACTAGAAAACAAATACATTCGATGTCAAATCAAGATGTTCAGCAGCAGTGAGCACCCCCATATAGTCAGAATGGTACGGTCTTGTTTCATAATCATATTTTGCGATGATTCGACGGCGAGACTGGCAGTCGAATCAGACTTCTCCGAATCGAATCATCGACTATTCGGGGTCACCCCTAGTAAGAACATTCAAACTCTTCATCTTTGCCTCATTTATGCACGGATCTATTACAATTTAAAAAAGGTCCATCTCCACCAGCCACTCGCTTGCAGCTTGAGTGCAGCTGCTGACCTTCGACTTTGCTCATCACCCTCTACAACGTTAGAAACGTAGGTAACACAAGCCTTCAACTTCACCAAGTTCTCAAACAGCTAATAATTTGTTGCTAATGTTAGATAAGCCATGTTTCAGATCACCAGGTCTGACAAGGTGTGAAGTAAAAGTAAAACTTAGCTTACAAAAACTTATAAGTGGCTAAACCATAGACTGTATAAAATAATGAATGTAGATCACATTGCGGCTGTCAGCATTTTGATTTTTTGGAGGCAGAAGTGACCAAATTTGGACAAGAGGGTGGAGCTATGGAAGAGCGAGGGTTGGATCTGACTGGAAGGCTGTGGTGAAGTATTGTACACAGCCCGTCACACAAAGCAGCCCCACCGTTGCGTAACTCTACTTTAGTTTTAATAGAATGCAAACGGGTGAGCTATATGAAATTTCACCCCCTGCGCAAATGTCATGAACAGGGAAAATAGCTACAGAGAACAAAATTGTTTTTGTACCAGTATGTAAAAAATGTTTATGTCTGTTGTTAAAGTGAACATTTTAACATGGGGGTCTATGGGGACTGGTTTGCCAGCCTCAAGTGGCCATTTGAGGAACTACAGTTTTTCTGGCAACTCCGCGTTAGCTTCATTTTTTAGCCCTGGAGGGTGCTACAACATACATACATGACATGACATATAAAACCCTGGTTGTGGTAATCCATATTTTTGCAGCTGTCATTAGTACACTGCAGTTCTAAGGTGGAGATGCTCAGCCATAGCATTGAATGCTTATTTTGCTCATGATATGTCTTGTAGCATATAAAAACCACCATATGGACAAACGTAATTTCACTGGAGAGGGTCTTTAAACTAACAGAGACAAAAATCCCCAATATTTGTTTTATGACCTTCAGGAGTAGGTATTCATAAAGGTACACAGAGAAACCCTGCATTACAAAGACCTGGACCAGTCATGGTGATAACATTTGGGAGGCTGACATTTTGCTGTTGGAAGTAGAACTGAAGCTGCTTTTAAGGACTCATCAGGGATTAACATCTTAACCACGTTTATCCAGATTTTGTTATGCAACAACTGTGGATGTTATTTTCTCAGTATAATCCATGTATCCAACAGACCAAACACCACCAATATTGACTATAGATCATTTCATGATGCATGGTATCTTTACTAATCTGCATGAGAAAACAACAGTCTCTATCACTGCATGTGATTAGAGCTCTAAAATGAAACCATAAAGCAGCATCACATCTGAAGAACCCTTCAACCTTTCATACTCGTAATATGGTCTGATCTGGGCGTTGCCATGACGCCACACAGTCAGACATCAAATCTGCTGCTGCTGCTGCACCACAGACTGACTCTAGCAGGCCGTTGTCATGGCGACAGGTTGACTGCAGGGAGATAGACTAGAGAGGAGGGAAGACTGGGCGTCTGGTTTTGCTGACTTGCTGGAGAGCTACTTCAGTGAACAACTGAATGTCGAAGAGGGTGGAGGGTTACATGGATGGGGGGAGATGCAAGTTGGTAGATGGATAACTGTGCGGGTGGTTGGGGGATCTGTGGGCAAACTGTTTAAGATGGTGGTTCATGGACTGGCCACATGAAGATAAGCTGAAACAATTAGTCAGTGGAGCAAAGTGTCCAGAGCTGTAGATTAATTAATTAGCTGATCCAGAGAAAATTATTCTGCAATTATTTTGGCGATACATTTATAGTTCAAATAATTTTTACAAGCAAAAATGCACAAAATTGGCCGCCTCTAGCTTCTCAAATGAGGAAACTTCCTGTTTCCCTTTGTGTTGTAGGATACTTGATTACATTCCTTTGGATTTTGAGTTCTGTTTTTCAGCCAAAAAAAGCTATTTGAAAATGTTTCCCTGGGCTGGGGCTGCACAATTCATCGAAATATTATCTAAATGACAATATGGCCAACATCAACAACCAAAGCATAATTTTTGGATAAAGGTAAAATGTGTTATTACATACCATTTTAAATAAAGCACTGTGATGCTACAAATATGCCGCGGCCTACAAATCATATTTCAGCAAAATCTTTTCACCATTATTATATATTTTTTTACATATAAGAGAAAATTAAGTGCAAAAAATGCCACTAAAGCTGCAACTCATATTGCACTCGGAATATCTTTCAAAATAGCTGCAATATGATTTTGTTTTGCACATTATGCAGCCCTAACTGACATTATATAAATCAAAAATCAAATGATTAATAGATAAAGTACAAGTTTCAGCAATTCTCTGTTTAAGTTGAATGTTTGTGGGTTTGGGAACAAAACGAGCTGTACATGCATATCATAATATATTAAATGACCAATCAATTCATCAAGGATAAAAAGACGTATTTGTTACAACCAGTCATGAACACTTCTCTGTCGTATGTGCAGGTAAAGAAGACTTTCTTTACAGTAAAACAAACGTCTCTCTGTAGGATGGGTCCACCTTCATGATATAATTAGTCTTTTTAAAAAACAATAATATTAGGTTGTACCCTGAATAAGTATAAATTCAGTAATACACTGGCAACCCATGAGTCGGCTAGACTCAGTTCTCCTCCCTGCTAAGAGGGACAGACTTCCATATTTTCCCATCAGCACATGTGTGTAGTGATTTACACCCCTGGCTGTGGACCCAGTGTTTCATCACTATAATGAACTGCAGCCACTCCCTCACAGCACAAAAAAAGAAAGAAGCATAATACGGTTTTGTACGTAGCTCAAATGATACAAGCTCAATATCTGCTGAGCTCCTAATGACACACAATATGTGTGTGTGTGTGTGTGTATTTATTCTTGGGCCTATGTGATTGTGTGTATGTGATGGCAATGGTGATGGAGTAGTGTGAAACAGAGCCCAGAGCTTTCCCTGGAAACCACACCCTGAAGCAACACATTACAACACACAGGCATCAGTGGCTGGAACACAGCACCAGCATAGATCATTCTGTGGAGCCCTGAAACTGATGCTCATTAGCTCATAGAGATGATTCCTTCCTCATCTAGTGTTGAACTTGAACAGGGAGTGTATAATTTGACCCCTATTATCAAGTCAGTAATGAAACGACCTACATCAGAGTGGTGTAGTGATGGAGGAATTGTTGCTTTCCTGTTTTTTATAACTGTAGTTAAATCAAGGGCTGCATCGCCTGCATCAGATGAGTAAAGGTTTTTTTTATTTGATTTATAACACTGCAAAGAGGGGTGTGCCCTCATGCATGGGTGCCTTGCTGAAGTGCCTCAGCAGTCTCCGTCTCTCTCTCATACACACACATGCACCCATATTCCCATTTGACAGTTTCTGCCCACTCTGCCCACCGGCGCATAACAGCATGCAAGAGACCACAATCATCCAACAATCAATAGCTTTCCATTTCCATTACAACCCAGCAACTGTCCGTCTGCTGATTTCAGTGCTCCTCAGTTAGTGCATCTGCCACTGACATACATAATGTATCACTACGAGTGGTGACTGTGCTTGATACCAGACTTGAGTTATTTCCAGTCAGCGAAAAAGTAGATGTTAACTGTCAAAGAATTTCAAGAGCACTTCACATGACTTATATCTAAGTGGCAGTGCTGCTAAGCAAGGCCTGAACACTGTCAGGCTTTTTGAAATACATATAATCTGCGAGAGAAGTTTTTTCATTAACACATCCTAATCTTACTTCATCAATCTAAATTCAGACCAAGCATGTACTGTGGCTTTTTCCTGGAGTCATTGACAAACAGACTGCTACATTTCCTAGTGCTCATGTCATGCGACCACAAACAGCAATATGTTAGACTTCCAGCTCTTATTAGAAAATATAACAAGTGGCAACATGCTGTTTCACGATGTTGCCATAGTTATCTAGTCAATGAAAATAAACAGACTGTGACACGTGGCAATTTTTTTTCCCTATAAATTTGGGATATGCAATAATACCACAAGGGAGTCCTGCCATCACTTTAGCTTATTATGTTTTTACGATTTCACATCATCACAAATGTCTTCCCAGGGTAACGGAACTGTTGTGACACTGCTGGAGTTAAACCATCTGTGCTATTATGTGGTTATGGGACTAAACCTAACCATTTGTTACGACACTAACGAGACAGCACCATCCACATAATGGACACATACCGCAGCGGTAATGCTGTCTGAATTTTTGTTGCAGCTTTGACTTTGGCACGGAAAATTTAATGGTTTTCATGCATGCATGTTGTGGCAAGTGTATGATGTGACCATGGACAGACTGAAGCCTCGCTGCTGCTTTCGGTGTCAACCATAATGGATATTGATTTCAGTCGATTCTTGCCAACGCTTCCTCCTGAATCCTTGTGGGACACTGATTCCAACCAGTTCATATTCCCTCTCTTGTTTTAAATCTCACACATGACCAGTACATTGGTCATTGTCACAGTATTTCATATGCCACTGATCATAGTGTCGCCACTGGAGGGATTTTTATGGAACTTTACATAACAATGCATCTCTGTTCTTGTACTGAGGAGTTTTCTATCTATCTATGCTTTACACATGCAGATCTTCAAACCAGCAGCTTCTGGCTGTGCATCGATCGAGGCTAAAGGGCAAAGGGGATCGTACATTCGCTGTGGCTGCACCCTAACTTTGGAATAGCCTACCTCTCTACATTAATGATTCCCTATCTGCGGACACTTTAAGGCTAGACTTAAGACCCACTTATACTCCAAAGCTTTTGAGCACTCTTAAACTCTTATCCCCCATTTTTAGTCTTTTGTATTTCCACTCTCCAATTTGTTCCTTTACTTTTGGACTTGTGTACATGGGATTGTATTGCTATGTATTTTGATCTCTGCACTTTGTTATTCTGTGACTTTACCTTTATTGTACAGCACTTTGGTCAACCTAGGTTGTTTTTAAATGTGCTTTATAAATAAATTTGATTTGATTTGATTTGATTTACACAGACCTGCCCTAACCTACCTGCTCACTAAGATTAGTATAAATACCTTGATCCCTTCAGAGACTGAATCATTCTTGTTTGGACTGGAAGGGGCAACTTTCAAACTGGGACAAACCCATTGACCAGATACCGACCAAAACAGTGATATTCTGGGTTTCCCAGAGTAAGCTACAGTGATGAAGAACAGCTGCAGAGCATATAGCGGTAACACCAGACTGAAGAGCCTACATATGTCTGGTTTGTACACTGTGTAGCGTTCTTGGATTTCAGGCATCCTGCCTATGTGTAATGGAAAATCCAACAATGCTATAATTGCTATAATTTGTATTGTTTTAAGCTTATATTCACATAAAAAGATGATTAATGATGAAATTGTTTCAAACTTTGACCTGCCTGAGTCATTCTTTTTGTAATCTTTAAACATTTATCAACTTTTCATCTAGCATCATAATTAAATTAGGCCACAAAGATTCATATTAGCTTAAAGGGTCAGAATATTCACACAAGGCAACAACGATGTCGTTGGTTTTGATCCTGATTTGCTCTGACCTTCCAGGGTCACTGGCCATGTCCTCGTTTGTCAATCATGTCACTGTTACAGCGCCCCGATATTGGAAGGGAGGAATAATCTCAGTGGATGTACACTGCAGTCACTGTAGTGCCAGAAGCAGACAATATACAGACTCTACAGACGCTAGCTATGTGGCAAACTAGGAATGTCCTCGCAATATGTGGAAGTGGATTGTTGAGAGTTTGTGTGACAGCAAATTCTGATCTCAGAACTTCGTAGTAACTCCAGTTCTTTCTTTTCTTTCCGTCTCTGAAGCACATTTAAAGCCTCGGGATAAGTGTCGAACTTTGCTTGCACCTTTCCACTGACTCTGAATGCAATTTCCCCCGTGTTCAGTCTTTACACACTCACACAGGATGTCACGTTACTTACTGCCCTGTTAAAATAAGATTACAGTTCTAAGCTCAGCTGTTACTGATATATTAAAAAATAAAACACAATTGAGACACCAAAACAACAGTGAAATCAAATTTTAAAATATCTAAATTCACCAAAGATCCAATGACACAAAGCTTTTCAGTTGATCTAAACTCCAAACGGTGGAAACATGGAAAAGACATGAGTGAATTTTGTTTTGTTTTATGAATAATAAATACTAATCTGACTCGATTAAACATGCAACTGTTAGCGGAGACTTTTACGGCTCAGACCATCACAAATGTTTCCTACTCTATTTGGTTTTGTATGTGTGCGTGCGTGGCTGAGACCTACTCTTGGCGCTGGGTAAACAGTAGAGGATTTCGTGTTTCGACAAATTCGGACAGTTGGTGAAGGATTAGCTTTAACACACACATCACGCAATCATCACAACTGAGGTCAACCACAAATGTTTATAAAGAGGTCTGCTCCAAGTTGCTGAAGTTAAACAGATGTATACTAATATCTGTCATTAATCTAGACCCACAGTAGAAATCAGTAGGGTTCAGGAAGCTGTGTGCTTCCAGCTGCTTTACTCCTCTGATACATCTTAAGATTTGAAGTCTTTGGAAAATAGTAAGCTTTCTTTTTCCTTAAATGCATCCTCCCCCTGGTGCTGACAAGCTCTATTATTATATTTCTGGCAACAAAGTCAAATAAAGTTCAGGTAGAAAAAATATCTTTGTCATTCAACTCTAAAGAAAAACAAAGCGCCAAAAATAAAGCCCCTCTCCCTGCACAGGAAACTGTCATTTTCTGTTACACAAAGCAGCAGCGGTAATCAAAAATAGACGACAGGATGTTATTCTTGTACTACTACACTGATATGCACTGACAACTTTTTTCCACTTCCACCAGACTGGAGGGAGAAGCTCATAAACTGGGATGCAAATTACTAGTAGCCACTCCTCTATGCTTAATAAATGGGAATAGTCTTGGAAAAACAGGCTTAGAGGACCTCTGTTAGCTGTGACAAGGGTCTCCCTTGTGTGGGTGGAGAGAGCAGTGGGGAGGCAGGCAGGGACCAGTGGAAGAGGGAAGTCATCCTGAATGTGCACCAGTTCCTCTGCTTCAGCACTGTTGCCTAGCGAGCAAAAATATTTACTCTTTACCCAAAACTGCACAGGATTTTTTTCACTTTCTGGAAAAGTGAAAACAATGAGACTTATCAATCTAAATTAATTGCGGGGGTTCCTGCCAGCCACGGTCAGAGAGATCCTGCCTGTGTGGAATGTTGATCTTGTGATAGGCTGGAGTAGTGTAACCATGTAACCATGGCGACAAAAGGAAAAAAAGAAAACCCAATATGGATCTTATTGAGGCAGACAGGTTGAATTATAAACTCTCTCAGTCAACAAGTCTTAGAAGTGTTTGCGTGTGACTGAAGTGTGTGTCAAATCACATCCCCACACGACAAACCAAACAGAGGTTGTATTTTCCTGCCATCACAACTGTATGTTGGTTGTCATGGTGAGTCGCACGGCAACGCCTGGGCAGCCACAGGGTATTTTGTTTGCACTCAAGCCCACTTTGCTGCAGCCTGTGCAGTGATGGCACACTCTGGTGTGGCGCAGCCTTGTTTTGTGGTGCGTCAACAGGGGGAACGGGTTTCATTTCCCGGGCAGAGCCGCCGTCTGCTGGTTCTGTTTCGTACCCACAGATTCTCGTTCCAGCTGGAGGGGATTACTGATGACATGTACCAGCCTGGAACAACACTGGAGCTGCTGTGAGTGGGTATGAGGGAAGGGAAGAACCACACCTAAAAAACTGACAGAGCCACTCTGGCAGAGTGCAGACATAAGGAAACAGCTGGAATAGAACAGGCAGGCATGGAAATACAGAAGGAAAGTCTAGGAGGGGAGAAAAGCAGATATGAGGTCGTTGGTGGCAGTATTACCCTTATACTCCAAATGATTCATGACATCAGCACTTACTGTTTGTCCAGTTATAGAGCTGATCTGATTTTTGTGACGTTAAAGAAATACTACAGGTGGTGACTTTCAGACCCACCTACATGTGGCATCTTTGGGTTAAAAGCCTGTAGAGTATTGCCTGCTCAAACTGATGACTGGCATTATCACTATCATAATAGTGTCTTAAGGATGGCAGAATCTAATTAAAAAACTATTACATTAAACTGAATTTTGGATACTATAATGGCCAGCCATTTTTTCAGCAATAACCATATAATGTATTTGCATTCTGTAACTACCTCTCAATACATAGTAGTTTTCACTGTTCACTGACAGAGTACGCATTCCTGTGCAGGATTTGAACTGTGTTTTGACGCACAAGGGATTCACAGGAGACACATACTGGATGTGATATGGGAGACAATAATTGCTGCTGTTGTATTCAATTGCGGATCAAGTATTACTTGTGATATTGTTGGTGTTCTTCTAAAACAACGTGATAAAGCCTCTCAGTTTGTTTGGCTGCACTATAAACAGATAAGCTAGTTTTTTATGTTGTATTACAGAGTAGTCGCTCAAAGTGTTTGCTGCCCCCAGTGGTTGATACAGGTATTATTTCCATCAAATCCTTAAAAACAAATGGCAAAATAAGTTTTTTGTCCTTTCTTTTTATAAAACACCTATAAGTGTTTTCTGATCTGATACCTGTGTCAGCAGGATGACATCATTTGTGAGTGCTCTCCAAAAGCATTATATCACTTTTGAAAAATGTTTTCTGTTTATGATATAAAATGCTGGGGTTAATGTTTGCTTAGGTTTAGGCACAACAACAACCTGGTCAGGTTTCAGGACGGATCATGGTATGGGTTCAAATCAGTACTTCCCCAAGGGAAGGGGATCTTTATTGTCATAGTTACATGTGGAAATGAAAAACGAACAGTGCTCTCCCCAAGTGTTATGCTTTGTTGACACTTGGCTCTGTCACTCTCCAGAAACTGGCTTTGAGACATTTCAGAAAAGACAGATGTTCTTCCTGGGAGGACAATCTCCAGGGAGTCAATTCTGGCCTGATGCCCTGTGGCCCATAAAGACTTTTCTCCCATTGACTTACGTGACAAAGAGATGTCTGTAAATCAGTGGATACACTTCTGTAGCATCACAATCCCCGTAAAATGACTCATTTCACGATCCAGATTTGATCCATCCAGTCCGTAACATTTGGCAAGTCTAGAAGAGCCATGCAATCAAATCATTTTATCCCCTTTCAAGTAATCGGAGCTCCAAACCGGAAGTACCTGGTTCAGCCGGCAGAAAGCACAGTGCCAAAGCAATTTTATATGCGGCAGTTAAACCTTATTGGGTCCACTGAGCAACTTCAAGGTATGAAAAGGGCCCCACCTCCAATGCTGTATCCATTTCTATTCATACATTCATGGCATAAATGGACATGTGCATTGTTCTGTTGCTTTCTAAGTGGCCACTCAAAGTGTGTTGACTGCCCCCGGTGGTTGACACAGGTATCATTTCTAACTAACACTGTGTCCTGTATTATTAAAAACACTTGCCATTACCATTAGTAACCACAGGTGTCGCCAATCAATATGGATTTAAATTCAAGATGGTATAAATAATGGATGTAGCTTCCGTGACACCACCCACTGGTTTGTGGACTACTTTTTTGAAGCCTCGGTTTCGGCATTTCAACTGTGTCATCTTGGGTTTATGGAGCCAGAAGTGACCATATAACGATGAGAGGGCGGAGTTGTGGAGATGTGAGGACTCAGACTGCAGCGACCGATAGCAACACCTCACAGACAGCCTGTTAATCAAGAAGCCCCACCTTAAAATATTGGTAACTTTAGGCATTAATAAAATGTAAACAGGTATGTTTTTAAAAATGTACCCCCTGTACAGTTGACATGAATGTTGAAATTAGCTATAAAGACAAACACTGTTTTTGTACCAGGGTGTAAACATGTTCTTTTTGTCTGTAAGCTTGGGCATTTTAACATGGGGGTCTATGGGGACTCTGTTTTGGAGCCAGCCTCAAGTGGTCATTTGATGAACTGCAGTTTTTGGCACTTACGCACTGACTTCATATCTAGGCTTCAGGGGTTGCTGCTTTATTTAAATCTTTTAGATTATAAAAAAAAAATCTAGACAACCATTATACGTTGAGAGTAAATATTAATTTAAGTGTTCAATTAATATGAAATATATAGATATGTTGCTTCCTTATTATATTTGATTTTAAAACCAATGAACTAGTCCCATGTGTGGTGTAAACCCAACTTATCTCTACTCTTGGTGTGGAACATCAATGAGATATTTTGTGCTGTGCTAACCACTGACTGTCACTGTAGTTAGTGACATGTTAGTTACAGCTAAGCTTGTCTTTGAGGATTACAACAATCTCCCAGCTGTAAATTGTAACTTAAGTACCCACATAGCATGTATCTTAAGGCCATCAAACTCTCATGTTTGGATTTTTTCCAGTCTGCGATTTCTTGTCTCAGTATCAAACTATGAGCAGACAGATCTTATCTTGGTGAGCTGAGTGTTCTCTTTCAGCACCACTTTCTTATTTTCTCTGTGGAGAAATGGATGTTTTGACAGAAATATTATTCACTTTGCAGGTTTAACACCACAAAATTCTGAAATAAAGGACGGCTTCAGGAAAAAAAGGAAAAACCAAACCTCTCTATGGGGGGTTGGTAACAGTAAAATTTCCATCCCTATAATGAGTGTGTAAAACATGCCATGGAAAATAGTGGCCCACTTTTGCATATTATAGAGACATGCCCTACTTAAAGAGAGCTGACATCAAGAGACTGTGCTCAGAATATGGATGCAGGATTCAAGTCCTCGACAGGCCATAAGCCCAAAACCACCCCTTTGGTGTAATATCAGCTGAGGAGACGAGACAAAGGCTGTGTCTCCCACAGCCAAGCAACACACCCCTGACTGCAGCCTGGGCTGCAACAATGAAAACTGGAAGGCAGGCATTTCAGACCCACACACACACATACACACAGAGAGGAGAGGGAGAGGTTTCTCTGCAGTTGTAACACACACCAGCACCCAGCTGGCTGGCTGTGTAACACCAGCCTGCCCTGGATTCAACCTCCACCCTCGATGCTCTGACTGGAGTCTGAATCTTTCTCCTTCCAATGATGCAGGAACACAAGCGCCCCATTACAAGGCCAGCTTATCACAGCTCATCACAAATGGGCGTGTATTTCCCCCACCTCTCTTTTTCCTCCTCTCACTCTCCTCTGCACCAGCCTGCAACATGAACAGCAGCCCATGTCTGCAGGAGACACATTTCATTTTAAATATTAAAATAAATCAGGTGAAAAATAAAGAGCTGATGCAGAAGAACTGCAAATTATTTTACATAACTCACTTTATTTTTCAATCATTTAAAGTCTGATACCCATAGGACAATATAATTAGGCTATAGTATAGATGGTATACTTTTAAGTGTGTCACTAAAACATTGTGCATCAAAATGGGACGCTCATTAAAAATTAGACAAACATTTTTTAATGGTCTCCCATACATGTGATCAATTAGGCCCTAAATAATCTCCTTAAGAGAGAAAGGGCTGGACACATCCCTGTCAAAATGGCTAAAACGTGGTTTTTAATGGCCTCTCACACATTAAAAACATAATAATATATGTATATTTGCAAGATGTAAAAAGGGACTGTGGGGAAAATGGATAGCTAATGAAATAATTTATGCAATATTATAATAATATGTTGCCAAACTGCATTTAAAAATGATCTTTAAACACGATCCGGTCTCCATAAACTCACAGCCATGCACTGCAGACAGCAGGAGTCCCTGCAGAAACATGACAGTGATTTTTATGGGCGAGCCGGCTCGCCACACGCATGGAGCCCTTCAACAAAGAAGATGCAGGACACCTTTAAGAAAACGCCTCATCTCCCTGCCTGGCTGTCACTATGGCAGCCACTCATGCCATTTCATGGTGCGTATTTTTTCCAGCGGCTTCCTGCGGTCAGGTCTGACAATAGAAGGAAAAAATTACAAGCCCCTGGTCGCGCTAGTGGCCGCATTTAACTGTTTATGACACACTGCTGTGAGACGGCAGAAACACTAACGCAGTGATTTGCAACAGCGCGCATCAAAGTTGCTTCAGCCAGTGAAGCAGAAATAACTCTTATACTCACTGTGATCTTTGGGATGTTCTTTTTTCCTTGGTAAGACATATTTCGTCCGGTTCCACCTTTGAAATCAAGCTTTGAAAAACAATATTCCCTCTGTACGGATGCTGCAGCGGCCCTCGCCTGGATGGGAGCTTCAGGGAATGGTCGCCACTCTGTCAGTGCGATGTAAAGTGCCTCGCACAGTGCTATAGGAGCGTACTGTGGCTCAGACACCCGGCCCCTCCCTCAATAGGCTCGACTGGAAAGAGGCGATGTCGCAATCTTTCCACCGGAGGGCGCAGTGGAGCAGCTGCCGAACAGCCCGCATCCAGTTGTCTGCATTACTGAGCTGTCACACATTTTTCTTGCACATATACTTCAGCATATATATGTTATTGTTTATTTCAAAGATCAAAATTGAAATTAATCTGAAGAAGCTGGTTTAAAATTCACCAGTTTGAGTTATATTCTGTGTCTGTGTATCACAGCCGATGAGTTTATTGATCAGAGCAGAAGGCCAGTAATGATTGCATGATTGATTAGAAAAGCATGTGTGGCACTATAGTCAATAGGAGGTACCAAAAGCAGGACTCTCTAATCCCTGCAGGGTGATAATCTCCGTCATTCTACACCTTGTTGTCATCCTCATTACCAACATTAGGTACTGAAATTATTTGGCTGTTTTATAATCCTATAGCAGCATTACAACTGTGTTGACTAAACAGACAAACTGTGAATTGCAAAATAAATTCATTGGAGTGTATATGATCACATTTGTGTGTTTTTTAATGGGAAAATCTGAAGTACAACACTTAAATAAATGAAAAACTCTGGGAAAAAAAACACATTTCTGTTTTAAATTTGGACATGTTCAGATGTTTTGTTTAATAAAAACAAGCAAAGTTGTTCAATAAATACACAAATATGACTCCTGTATAAATTCAGGATCAATTTTTTGTTTGAATTTAAATATTATATAAAAAAATAAATAAAAATAATAACAAAAAATAAATGAAAAAACATGTAGGTTCAGAGTGTAGCTAAATCACGGCCAATTATTACCTACAGATTTTGTTTTGCTGAACACAGAGGAGGGGCCAAATCATGTAGCAGCTGTCACAGAGCCTGTCCACCACATTACACACCCCACGTCTACCCACCACACACACACACACACACACACACACACACACACACACACACAGACCCTCTCGCCCTCTCTGCATGTCCCCACCCAGCCATGTGTCTCTATTGTTTGGACCCAAAGTGGATCCCCCTTCACTCCACCGGTCGTTTCCTCCATTCCCCTCCTCAGCACTAATGCACCCATAATGAGGTTCAGAGGCATGCACGTGACTGAGGGTGTGCCTGTGTGTGTGTGTGTGTGTGTGTGTGTGTGTGTGTGTGTGTTGTGTGTGTGTGTGTGTGTGTGTGTGTGTGTTTGTGTGTAGTACCACCATCAGCTGGAAAATCATATTTTCAGTCAGCATGATTTTCATTGTTTTAAAGGAAGATATAGATTTATAACACAGAAGCTTCAGACAGTGATGTCAAAAAGTTTTACGCCAAAAAAAAAAAAAAATCTCTTTTTTAGTTTTGTATTTATGTGTGAGCTACATTAAAAAAGTCATGATCCTTGTGATGGATATTATATATGGACAATCATTTTTTTAGGCCTAGATTTTTGAATGATGATTTGTTTTGTAAATTGTGGAGAGAAAAAAATTGAACTGTCAAACATACAAGATATTCATAATATTGGTGTAAAGCCTCATATGGGATCAAAAATGTTTCATATTTAATAGATTTTTAAAGTTTTATTATATCAAATATATATTTGTGTTGGAGCTTTAAGTGTGTTCTTCACCCTTTCACTTTGAACTTTTCTCTACAGTCATATATTTTAAATATTTTGGGGATATTCTTTGAAAGTTGCTATATTTTTTTTCATATAAATGAATATCCACTGATTGTTTTGCTGCTGCCTTTGGCTACACAGGACGCAGAGGCTGCATGCTGACATGTCCTTTCATGGCAGTCAAGCAGTAAGGCATTACCTCAGCATTCCCAGGCCGTGGAGAATGCATCAACAACACACTTCAAGTCTGCAGGCCTGCTACCTCAGACCACATAAGCCAACTGACACTGACACAGACAGACAGACAGATCAAGGATGCAGAAAAAAACTGCACCAGCAGACTAATGTCTCATTTCCACTGCATGGCTTGGCTCTAACTGACTCGACTCATTTCACTTTCGGTTCCAGGTCTTTTTCTCTATTTCATTTTGCAGACAGTACGCCCTGAGTGTAGGTGGGACTCTCAGCTGATCATCATAGTGACATTGCATAAAACTGCTATGACATCATCTTCAACACGACACTTGCCAAATCCTTTCATTGGCAACCAAACAGAGGAGCGTCTGCACTTTGTTAGTTATATGAGTGAAAAAAAAATGTGGCAGGTATTGTGCCCTGTAATGTGTCCCATGTTGCACTAGTAATGTTTCTCTGTGACCAATCAGTGCTTAGCAGTGTTTGAAGTCCACCTTCTAATATCAACTCAGCTCACCTGGATCCTAAAAAAGTACCAGGTGGTGGCCTTCAGTAATGCATTTGCAAAAAGTTTGGCGACTTGCAAGAGACAGATTTAAAAAAGATGGTCAACAGAAAAAAAGCAGAAAAGACTGAGATACTCTCAGTTCCTCACTACATTTCCCACAATGCAACCCGAGAGCATTTCTTTATTGTGTCTTTGTACTGAGCATTTTCAAACTTTACATCCCCGTATGTAAGCTTGTATGCAGTCTTTCTATAAATCTGATATCTCCAAGTACAAGCTGAGAAAACAAAGATAACATCACCATGTTTATATATGAGGGTTGTTTTCTTAGACCTGATAAAGCTTCTGTGAGCTACAGAAGACAAAATAATAACTGTTTAGTACAGGTTTTGTTGTAGTCTCCAAGACAACTGAACATTATGTACAAAAATTGTGGAGTACCTCTTTAACTACTGGACACTGATGCTCGCATTCTCTACCAGTTTCTTTCTGTTTCTGCTTCCTGCTTCAATAACTTTCCTTAAGGATGCCTTCATAAATCACTAATTATATGTGTGACTCACATGCATATGTAGATGTGTGCATTTGGACAAGATTAATGTGTTATGTTTGGGCCTGTGTATTAACTGTATGAGTGTGTCAGAGTGAATGTCAGACCATGAAGTGCTCCTCCCAGTCTGACCGCCACTCTGCAGGATAACAAAGAGGAGGGGTTCTCCCCAAACCAGCTTCCCTGGACATCTGGCCGACCACTCCCCATTCTTCGCTCCATTACAGCCGCTGATTGCTCTAATTAGCTCACCAGACAGGAGGAAACCAATAAAATCTATAATTATGATCATTATTGTTTAGTAGTACTACAGCATCAGATTATTGTATATCTAGATTATGTTTCCATAAAGTAATCTCACATAAACCCTAAAAATTAGCAAACAGCTACAGCATTATGATGTCAGTAACATTGTGAATGAATGAGACACATGATCGTCAGACATCTTACCACATCACCTCTTACTCTTGTCATTACTTGGTATGAAAAGTGTCATGTAAAGCCAGACTAGCGTCCAGACTGTAATGTCTAAAGAGTAAGCATGTGCTGTCTCTGCTGTCAGTCTGATTTCCTCAAACAGTTTCCAAACAAAGCAAAAAAGGAGAGTCTCAGTCTGTTGCTTCCTGCTGAATCATCTGGTCCCTCAGGTGCTGCAATATTGCAGTTCATTAACAGGCCACATGAGGGGGGACACTGGCCGCCTGCCATAATGAAGACATCCACTGTACACACTGTACATGCTTCAGAGGAACAGTATAATCTTACACCATGATGGACTGTGGCAGTAAAGTCTGTTTAAGTTACATTTAAAATGCAGAACAGAAAGTAAATACATGATGTGAGGATTCAGATCAGTTAGTTGGGGGGGGTGTGCACTGACCCAGTCCCAAACTGTCTGCTGTCAGGCTATGAATCAATAACAGCACACGAATCACTGAAGTGATGATGAGGACAAGTCCTTCAAACAAAACAGTGGAAAATTATTTACAAGACAACATTTCATTTCTACTTTAGATAATTTATCAGTGTTCTCAGATAAACAGAGCGTTGTGGCTTCAATCAGTCTCTGAGCATTAGTGTTGTTGTCACACAACAGGTCTGTCTCTCCTCTGCCTGCTGCTGAGTCTCCAATTAATCAACACTGGAAGACAGCAGAGGGCAATAAGAGATCTGCCACCGCAGCAGAAACAGCCACAGATAGACTTGTTTCACCAAAAGTGTGTGGTTTTTCTGATTAATATGTCTTTTTTGGGACATCATAGCTCCATATCATCAGGACTGATCAGGTGTTTCTCTAGAGAAGTATGCATGCAGGAAGTGTTTCTTTCCAAATAATGTTACCCCAACAGAATTTCACTCAGTACCTCTTTAAATATATGACAGTGTGTTGGTTGTTATTGATGTCTTCTAACCTGATAAACACCATGCACTGACTTTTTAAACATGATGACAGGAAACACTATCACTGCTGCGTCTGATTTCAGACCACAGTTGACGTCAGGCTGATGATGACTTTGTGCATTTAAGCAGATAATTACCTTTTATTAGATTCTACTCGACTCTAATCTATGACATATTGTATTACATCAGACCATCCCATAATGTTTAACTCTTTCCTGCTTCTTATTAAAATCAATTTACTCCATTTATGCATTATATGAGTACAGTGTGTGTGTGTGTGTGTGTGTGTGTGCCGAAATGTGGCCAGCCCTGCAATGACGAACTGCAAATCATCCTCACTTTGTCGAACAGCATCTTTTCTCTGTCAGACAAAAAATGCAAATGACTGTGTGTGAGAGTGTGAGAGAGAGTGAGAGACAGAGATGAATCATCACTTTTGGTGCCCAGAGAGTAATCTCAGTCTGACATTAGAGGAACCAACTTTCCTCCTCGAAAGTGTCATTTAACAGCGGGTGGAGTAAACATATAGTGTGTCTGCCTGGTAGCACATACAAATATCTTCTGCATATTCATGTCTCTTCTTCTTTCATACAGCTTTTTTGAGTCGGATAGAAATATAATTCATCAAAACTGATGGCATGATGAGAGGTCGCATCATATGGCTTTGTATACTTTTAAGTAGGGGTGTCGGAATATCAGCTCAAAATCGAAAATTGATCGAAATAGGCTTTTGATTTTCAAAATCAAAAGCAGCATTGCCACCCAGGACATCGTTGACCACTGGCAGACAACAGCACTGGTATATTCTTATCTATAAAGCAATATTGGGCAAACTTCTGGCCTACCTCTGCTCCCTTCTGTGTGTCAGCTCTGGTAGGATGGTAGTTTGCAGCTGCTTTTTAATTTACTCCATTGTTTAACAGATCTGGGGAAAACTGCATTCTCCTACTCTACACCATGGACATGGAACGATCTTCAAAAGATCTAAAATTAGACACTCTTATTATAATAGAATAATTTAAGGGCATCATAAAGAATGTGGTGACAGAGACATGTGCTTGTTTTTCTTGAGAGGCCACTATGTTTGAATAGTATTTGTTGCATTTTGAATGTGTTTTGGTTGGCTGCTACCTTGGCAAAGTCGCTCTTGTAAAAGAGATTATCAGTCTCAATGAGACTTCCTGGTTAAATAAAGGTTAAATAAAATAAAATAAAATAAAATAAAATAAACAAACTGATGTGCTCTTGATATCATTTAGAGGGAATTGGAAAACACAATGTCTGCAGGAATAATGTTACAGACAGATGCAACGGTGCTCAAAATGTCAAAACCCTGCCTCTCTATGAACACATTTTGACATGTCACAGAAAAGCTGTGTAATGTTATTTTTAACACCTGTGCAAGTCAAAATGTCTGCTTCAAGAAAGGTCTATCTGACATTTTTCAGCAGTTTTCTATGTATTCACCATGTTACCAGACTGTAACCACACCGACCATTACTGGTTTAGATAATGGGCCTTTGTAACTACAACCAACTACTAACTGACTGCTGCTGCTTACCACTAATGAGAGAGAGTTGATGACACAATCTCACCAAAAAGACAACATAATAAAGTTGGAATACAAAATATCAACCATGATTTATCTCAGTACCTTTTCTTCTCAGGGCTAAGTCACGAGATTATATTTGAGCTCAATGGACCTACAGTTGTCACACAAATAATGGCATGTAAGTATGCTGCTACATGTGTGGGCAACAGTTGTCTCTTTGTCGCTCCCCAGTTAATATCAAACATCATGGCTGTGACTTCTGTGGTTTCACTTTAACAGAAGTAATCTCTGCAGTGGCCCACACTTTGTAGCGATGACAGAAATTTTCATTTGTTCAGCCTTGAGGATCTCCAGTCATACTCCATGGCCTTGGTTGCTTAAATCCTTTCCCCTCGTCTGTTCTAGTTTGGATTTGTCTTCTGCAATATTCTCAAGGGGTTTAAGAATTATACCAGCCAAACTAATGGTGATGAAAGCTGGCAGAGGGTGGTGAGTCTGTCTCATCCCCCAGCCATATTGGCAGGCGCTGTGTATTTCCTATCATACACCTTAAAAGTAATTTTATTAGCTGGGAAATCAAATGTGCTCCAGTCCAACAACTTCACTCATGTGTTTCATGCCTTTTGGTGTTCTATGGCTGCATACACTGATTGCTAAGGTGCTGTATCTATTCTGAAATGCTATTTACAGTTATAAAGGATATGTGGTGGTGTGACACATCCAATAGATAATTATTCAGCATTCAGCCTCTCTTGGGTGAGTAACTTTATAGGCTTTGAATGGGTGGATGATGAAGATATTTCAAATTTTATTCACGTGTGGCCCACAGCTTGAGAGCATCAGGGACAATTTGTGACTCACTTAATTATTGTGCTAGTTATTGGTAATCTAGAAAAGATTGTACCTCTCCATCTGTCATTAACTTTTATAATATTGTCAATTAATACTAATGGGATATTAAGCTCAGCACTGAAACATCATTAAACATCATATTGGCATGGGACCAACCAGGACAGGAAAGGTAAATCAGCAGTGACACACACTGTAGAAACCACTCCTGTCATGTACACATGCTGCATCATCTCTCTACCATTTACGCAAAAGTTACAGTCTTCTTACCTTGTCATCTCCCAGGTTCTGCAACACTTCCTTACCGCCGCTGGTTCTGATCTGAACCCCAGGTGAGTCCTTCCCTCCTCCCCTGTTTCCTGCGGGACTCTCCACATCGGGGGAGATCCTGCTGTCACTCGCCGGGCTCCTCGCCTCCTGTCCGGTGTCTCGTTTGGCGGTCCTCGGGGTGCGGGAGCCCCTCTGACCGACGCTCAGGGCATCAAAGTCTATGGTTTTACTCTCAAACGCGCCCTCGACGTTGCAAAACAAGCCGCCGTATTTCTGCCGGGGCACCTGGTCGGCCGTGCCGGGTCTGGCGAGATAAACCGGCAGGTCGTCCTCTGCCATGTCCCGGTTTCCCCTGCGCTCTGCCATGGCGGAGCCCCTGCAAGTGACCGAGAAAGCCAGTTAAACTAGTGCTGAAGTGGTGTGTGTGTGTGTGTGTGTGTGCCTGTCTGTGTGTGTGTGGTGCTGTGAGGGAGCCTGAGCAGACAGGCAGGCAGGAGAGGTGGCACTGTAGTGGTGCCTAATGCAGAGGTATCTGCCAGATTTTAAAGTGAGTTCATTTAAATACACGGAGGTTTGTGGACTTAAGGCTGTATTTATCCCGAGAGGAAGTGCTGTGCAGAAGTTGCAAAAGCCAAAGTAGGAAGAGTGCAAATGTAATGTATATAAAGTGTAAGACAACAATAACAAGAAGGTGCAAATCCAAAATAGCCATGTGCAAAACATCCAGTGCCAAATGCCAGACGACTTCCTACCTCTGCTTTCTGATTTTAGCTGGATATGAGAGTTAAAATAGCCAATGTTCAGCAGTTCCAACAGTCTGTGAGATAGTATCAAAGTGACCTAACTGGACACAGGTGTGCTTTCAGCAGGTAACAGGTCTCCAAGGTGCGCACGGAGCTGTCCACACTGCCGCTGTCCTTTCAGCACCACCTCAGATATTTGATATGTAACTATAGCCACACCTGCGCTCTCCCTCCAAACCCTCTTGGCTATAAGGTGGAAACACTTCAGCTCAAAGAATGCTAAAGCTGATGTTTCTTCGGGGTGCTTGTCTTGGGCCTTCATCGGCGGCACCCTGGGGTGATTATTACCCACTCACGCCAGCACAAATGAGACAGGACGGTGTCAGCAGCAGCGGCGCACAGAGACGAGCATCTTTCAGGCAGCAGGTTTCAAAGAGAGAGTTTGCTGAGTCGGGAGGGCAGCAGGGGTTCAACACTGTCACTCAGTACACAGGAGTGCAATTATGTAATGGCAATATATCAGCATATTTCACAAGTTTGAGACGGGTCAGAAGACTCTGAGCTTTTTATTTGTTTGTCTTTTCAACTAACTGTTTCCAGATATCACTGATGAAGGAAAGGACAAGGGGAGAGACATGGTATGGCATTCCTCTGGCATTTATCCCCATATAAACCACTAAGACTTAAAAACAACTATGCCTCATGTTATCAAACATAAGAGACTTCATGAGGAGAATCACATTACTCCAATCATGGGTGGATAAGGAGACAAGAGGCCCATTGGCACAGACAGGCAAAAGGCCTCACCATCTTTCCTACATTGAAGCAAGACACAGACTTTGTGGCATCTTTTTTGTTCTGTTTTTGTTGTTGTGTTTCATCTATTTGTTATTTCTTGTCTCTGTGAAGTAATTTGTGTCTTTTTTTGGTCATTACATGTCTCTTTGTGGTTGTTTTACCCCATTTTGTGTCTCTTCACAGTTCCTTTCCATCTCTTTTGGGCTGTTTTGTTTTTCTTCGTGGTCATTTTGAGTCTCTTTGGTACATTATGACCACATTACTCCAGTTGTAAAATCCTTACCTCAGGCTACCTGTCACTGAGATAACTGATTTCAAAATCTTGCTGCTTGTGCATAAATCACTGTGGCTCAGCGCCCAAATACATCTCTGACATGCTTGTGACATATTGTCTAAGTCCCTGAGGACATCTGGGGCCGGCCTGTTGACCGTCCCAAGAGTCCAAACAAAATATGGTGCAGCAGCATTTTGTTATCATGCAGCACAAGCCTGGAATAACCTCTCAGATGATGTTAGACAGCCACAACTCTGACCACTTTTAAGTCAAAGCTAAAAACATTCCCTTTTTTACACTGGCTACTCCACCCTGCAATGACTGCAACCTTGTTTAAACTCGATTTTAAATCATTTTAAATAGTCTTTTCACCATTTTGTCGGCACTTTTGCTATTTGTAATGGTGATTTTTTTTCATCATTTTTTTTAAATCATTTAGTAATGAATTTTACCTTTTATATATTTTTTTCTCTTAACTCTACGCACTTTGACTCGCCCTTGTGTATGAAATGTGCTATACAGATAAAGCTGCCTTGCCTTGCCATGTTCATTTGAGTGACATTTGGCAGGTGAAGACCAGTGGGGTCCCTTGTGCGTGATAGGCTTGTGCAGTAATCCATCCATGATTGTAATTCATTAGCTACTACTAAAATGTCACACTTAGAATTTTTGATGTGGATTAAAAGTTGAGAGAATAATGGCAGTTCAGTGTGGTACAGTACGAGGGTGGCTCTGGTTTCACTGTGAGGCTTAGTGGAAATTTTCATCAGCTGGATTAGAAATGACAACTGCCTTCCAGATCACATTGGAGTGCCGTGTGTGTGTGTGTGTGTGTGCGTGTGCCCACAGAGATGTGAAAGAGTCTCAAGGTCAGTCACACTGTAGGCTACGATGAAATCAAACAGGCCACATCCTCAGGTCTCATCTAACAGGTTGTCAGCAACTGGGATAAAGCCTTTGTTGTTTTTCAGGCAGACGGAAACTTCCAGCATCCAGTTTTTCCTATTAGGCCCCTGCTGAGAATGCAAACAAGTATTTGTACATTTGCAAGCCAGAGAGAGAACCTTTAACAGGAGATAAGTCTGGCTGCAGTGAGGAAATTCATGCTAGAAATAATCCTTTTTAATTCAAATACTGGTTGATCTGAAGACGTCATTTTTCTGATCTTAACTGTGCATCACGTGTGTTGTTGCTGTCTCATAGTGGCTGACACTGCCTGTTTTACAGCTTGTCTTACTGACATGTAGAGAAAATGCATCGGAGAGAGAGAGAGGGGGGAAAAAAGGAATGATCAAGCGCTATATTCTGAAAAGATGGCTTAGTGGAATTTTTTTCAGGGGACTGAAGCAGAGTAAAATATGATAAGTAGCTCTATTTCCACACATTCCTTGCTGAATACCACTGTCGCAGTTCCTGTGGCTCTGTTGGCATCCAGCACAGTGACTTGTCAGGCCAGCAGAAATTTTCCCTCACATGAATGTGATTAAAGCATCAAGGTTTGCGGAGATGCCAAGAGCCCACGAAAATTCCCTGCCTCTGTAACTCTATGGTGACTTACTGAGTCTGTGTGTCTTATGACTGTCCTGTTCTGCTTTTCCTCCAGTGTGTTACTCGTGTTTAGACAGTAATTAATCTTGAGAGAAGGGGGACAGCACAAAAGAAAGCTGACAATATTCTTTCTATTTCATTTACCCATGCAGCCACTTTGTGTTTTGCTGGCCACACACTCGTACACTGACACCAACCAGTTCAGATGGCTTGAAAAGAATTAAATAATATGTGAGGGAACAAGGACAGCGCTCAAAGGCTAGTGCAGATGGTTTACTGTGGTCTGGACGCAGCAGACTGACTGGGAGGCAGCGGAGCCATCAGCTCGCACTGTCTGGCTTTCAATGTCGGTGATGTCATAATAGCTGCAAACCATAAAAACAACACAGTCAGTTGTTTTTTTCATTTGGGTGAATTTCTCAGTGCTTCACTTTCTAACCATAAAGAAAGAAAGCTTAGGAGTACATGATGGGTTGTCTGGTATTTCCCAGGTGGTAATGACCAAAGATTTAACACTGCACCTATTGAATGACATCCTGTGACAAAGCAGTTTGGCACTTGGTCAATAAGCCATCTAACAGGATATCGCTCTGACTTAATGAGGCTTTTAAAGCAATGACAGCAGCAATGCTGGAACAAAGCAGGAGACTATCCACCCTCTTTCATATTAAAAATGGATGTAAGGTGGGTCTGCTGGTAAAATTAATGCCCCCATAAGACAGCAGCTCTCATGTTGCCACTGGCTTAAGTGCATGTCCACCCAGGCATGATGCAATGACGGCAGATAGGACAGAGTTTGGTGAAATAACATTCAGTTGTCTTCATGGATTTGGCACAAAAGGCCTTGCGGCGAGTGAGACCTTTAGAAAACTGGGTAAGTGGGCCACTGTTCCACAGGCAAGTCAATAAGAGTTAATTCAAAGGGTAAAGGAAAACGCATAGGGTCTGACAAGCTCCAAGTAGGCTCTGCACTGGCACACCTTTATTCAAGAGATTCAATAAAATGATGGGTTAGAAAACTGTTAGAGACAAAATAATTACTGTTCTCAGATGGTCCTGATTATGCTCCAACCCTGCATCACTACCTGTATTATTTTATACATACGTATTGAGTACTGTATCAATTAGTTTTTCTGCCAGACTTGGAAAACAGAGCCAGTTAAGTTAGTGTAAAAACCTAAAATTCAATGCTTAAAAAATTAAGGGAACACTAAAATTACACATCAGATCTTGATGAACGAAATATTCAAGTTGAAAATCTTTACTGATGTACACTGTATAATTTGTTGAGAACAAAATGACCTAACAACGGTCAATGACAACCAAAATCATCAACCCATAGAGGGCTGGATTAAAAATCACAACATAAATCAAAGTAAAAAATTGAAATCACAGGCTGATCCAATGTGCAGGATTTTTATCACAGCAACTCATAATGTGACTCAGTAGTGTGTTTTGCCCCTGCCTGTATGCACTCCCAACAACATCTGGGCGTGCATGATGAGTTGGCGGGTGGTGTCCTGGGGGATCTTCTCCCAGACCTGGATCAGGGCATCAATGAGCTCCTGGACAGTGGCATTGGCTGCACGTGTATATAAAGTCCCATGGGTGCCCAGTTGCATTTAGGTCAGGGGAACAAGAGGGACAATCATTGGCATCAATGCCTTCAACATCCAGGAACTTTCGACAAACTCTGGCCACATGAGGCCGGGCATTGTCCTGCACCAGGAGGAACCCAGGGCCCACTGCACCAGTGTAACGTCTGACAGTCACTCTGAGGATTTTCATCCCAGTACCTAACAGCTAACTATGCTGGCTATGACATGGAGATCTGTGCGACCCTCCAAGGATCTGCCTCCCCAGACCATCACTGCCACCGCCAAACCAGTCATGCTGGATGGTGTTACAGGCAGCATACGTTCACCACAGCGTCTCCAGACTCTTTCACGCCTGTCACATGTGCTCAGTGTGAACCTGCTCTCATCTGTGAAGAGAACGGGGCGTCAACAGTAGACCTGCCAATTCTGGTGTTCTCTGGTGAATGCCAATCAAGCTGCACAGTGTTGGGCTGTGAGCACAGGCCCCACTAGAGGATGTCCTCATGCCACCCTCATGGAGTCTGTTTCTGACAGTTTGGTCAGAAACATGCGCACTAGTAGCCTGCTGGAGGTCATTTTGTAGGGCTACCAGTAGCGAGGACACTAACAGAACACCACTAAAGAAGGATCAGTCAGGAAGGATAAAGAGAGAGAGCAGAGAGCAGCTATCCATCTGCACCAAAGCAGGTGAAACTACTTCAAAATCACTTGTGCTTCCTAAATAGAGATTGATATCCCTGAAGTTTAACCGACTTCATGTTGTACTGTGACTATTAAGTGCCCCTTCATTTTTTTAGCAGGGTATACTTAGTCTCACAGCACACCTGTACTTTTGTATATGTACCAGCTTGGCTGTCCACCAGTTAAATTATAGGAAACAACTACATGTCCCCACACCTATATTTGTTGGCTCTGGTTGCACCATCTTCATTCTATTTTTTTTTTTTCTCAAGCCACTGTATGACACTAATATATTATTGTATAATTTTAGAAACTGAGAAACAGCGACTACAAACTTCTCCCTTCATTATTCAGAGCAGCATGGTGCAGTAGTGCAGCAGAAGGAGGCCACAGTCACCAGCAGCAGTGAACCTTTGGCAGCACGCACAGGATGATCAGGAGAGAGCAAAGACAAAGGCTTACATTCAAGACTCTTTTTTTCTGCTCCGATGAGCCTGATTTAGTCACATGAATGTCAAACTGAAGTCAAAGCTGCAGGAGAAAACACACCTCAGCTACTTTGCTCTGCTTCATATATAGCTGGAAATGAATCTTCACTCTCATTGTAGTTAAAAAGCAAACAAATGAGTTCTCGTGTTAATTGGTGTATGAAGCATGAAGTCAGTGTTGCTAAGCAGCTGAACAGAGCAGACTGGGCAGCTGCATCCGCCTGGGATGGTTTGGCTGCAGACCAGCAGCTGCTGAAATAAGGTTAAAGAGCCTCCAAGGATATACGGTCAGGCGTTTCAATCTTGTATCCCTTACAGCGAGGCGGGCTTTCTAACATACAATAACACCGTGGTTTTTATGTCACACAGAGCGACTCATCATTAAAATATGAGCTTTAAACTGTCCACCCTTTTCTGAGTCATGTCATGAGGGTTTTAGTTGAAGCTCTACAGCGGATGTTCTGCAGAGAAAGCGGTTCCTGTTTGCAAACAACAAATATGTCATCAAGGATTATGTTTTCAGTAACTGGGAAAAATGCAGAGTTCAGTTCAAATTGCAGGAAAAAAATGGCAAACTAACTTTAAACTGGGCATTTTTTTCATGAAAGGGTTTTGAAATGATTTTTAGAGACCACTTGTTCAGTCAGTGTACACTTTAACCTCTGGGAGTGACCTCTGTATGAGTGCTGAGAGGGGGACAGATAGAAGTGCTTTTATGACAGACATTTTTTGGCAGGCCTGGATCTACAACACAAAACCTGGCTTGACCCCTGGCCTGGCAAACACAGTCAAGGCTAAAGTGAAAAGACAGACTGTTTTCCTGGACTGACCCTGCTCTGTGTGCTGCGTTACCAAAAAAAAAAAAAAAAAAGCCTGTGAGACAAGTAAAGCCTTCACTGTGTCAAATTAGGAAAGTTTTGTGATTCTCGTAATAAACCACAAGTCTTAAAACCGTTTCATAAAAATGAGCACTTGTATGTTGGAGCTGTTCTCATGAATGAATTTATGAAAATAGAAAATAATGACATTTTCATTTTAGAATAGTATTGACCTGCATCAGCAAAGGATGTACTGTATTAGCAGTAACTATGCTATTGCTATTTTTGTCCATTGACTGGAAAGTGCAGCGCACATCAGATGGAAGAATAACCAATACCAGTCACAGCTAAAAGCCTATTTCCCTCTTCCTGACCTGAACAAAGCAGAAACCCATTAACAAGGACAACTGATGATGGCTGCTAATAGGCACTGACAGGAGTCAGCAATAAGGTGCAACACAAATTAAATCCTTTAAACAAAGACACCACAGAAGAAAAGATGATGAATGCTGGAATTGAATGTCTGTCCTTGACGTTGGACACAGTGGATGACAAAACAAATCCTTGTCTCAGAGCATTTTAAATCAATAGAAAGCTACAGAATAACCATTAAATGTAAATCTTCAACTTAATGTTTCCAAGGGCAGAATAAAATCTTGATTTTTAGGCAACTTAAATGCTCAAAGAAAATGAAAATTTGACCATCTGCAATTCCATAACACCTGGACAACTCCATCTGCTGTGGGAAAGATCGTGTGATATAATTGAAAGCTCCACAAAAGCTACTCAACAGACTTTGCAGAGAAACAGTTTGGTCAACAAAATTATGATAAATCCACTTTCTAAATAATTAATGTCAAAAAATGTAATAAACTGCTGCAACACAATCGCTAGAATAATGTTATCATTGTACGTTTCTGCAAGCCACAAACACCTTACATGTGCACTCTATTATCTGTCTGATACACTGAAACTTTCAACACATTCTCACTCCGACCTCGTCACATATGGACATGGCCTTCCATGCACCACGGACAGTCGGACTAATGGGATGTCGAACCAATGGGCTGTCGAACCAATGACATGGACCCATCCAGATACACCATGCAAGGTACCCTGGGTGCGTCGGTTGTTGACGTTCTAGGATGCCGTGTCAAGTTATGTCTTCTTACATGCATTGTCCTCTTTCAAAATACACTCGTTTTCACAGGAAATTTAACGTTTACATAGTTTCTTTCAAAATAATCACACTTCATCGGCACAATGCAAATTCACTTTTTTTTTCCCACACTAACAACTAGCCCACGTGGTTGGATTTGGGCAACAAAACAAGTGGTTAGGTTTAGGAAAAAAGAACAGGGTTAAGTCGGTGTTTGTTGGACCCATCCTACACCCCTCTTGCCCGACCTACTCAGACTGTTGCCACCTTAACTTTCGTTCTTGTCCCATTGTGTTTCCTCCTAATGCCACGAGCACTGTTTTTTTTTTTTTTGTTTGTTTGTTTTTTAAGATATTTTTGGGGGCATTTTTAACTTTATTTGATAGGACAGACAAGTGTGAAAGGGGGAGAGAGAGAGGGAGTGACATGCAGCAAAGGGCCACAGGCTGGAGTCTAATCCGGGCCGCTGCGGCAACAGCCTTGTACATGGGGCGCCTGCTCTACCACTAAGCCACCGCCGCCCCGATGCCGTGAGTACTGTTAAACTATAATGGTGACCAGCAATGTATCAAGTCACTGCCCAAGCGTCTGATTTTGACAACTTGAAACCTTATGTTTCTTTATATTTCAACAGTGCTGTGGTGAATGTGTAGTTATGTTTAGGCCCAAACCCACTTGGTGCTTAGGAAAAGATCATGTTTTGGTTTAAAATATCTGCTTTTGGTGTCAAAACGCAGCCATGTCTTGGAAAAAACACAACTGCTTTTGGTGGCAGAAAAGCGGTTTCCAGCAACAGGTGGCTAAAAAATAAACTAACTACCTTTGAATGCAAAGTTAGGAAGAAAAGAAACAATATTGGACAAACAGAGGAACAGTTAATAATGCTCACCTTTAACTCAAAACCCCTTGCCAAGCACACCTGTAATAATGATGTGAACAGAAGACAATTTATCCGTCAAGGTCAAAGGCCATGTTTTTTTTTTGTTTATTTTTTACAGCATTACTCCTTTTTTTCCGTTTCTGTAATAATCTAGACGAAAGAAGGAGGAGGGGTTAAATTCTGGCTGGAAGACAGACGGGGTAAAGATAAAAAAAATTCCTCTGTGAAAGAAAGACAAAAAATATACATTACATTACATGATTATATCAACCGCCTGAAAAAATAATTGTTACAAAGGAAGATACAAGCGGGAAAAAAAAGGGGGGGGGGGGGGGGGAGTGCATTTAAGGCAACTGCTAGTTAGCTGAGTTTGCACAAAAATAGTCTCAGTCATTCCCCTTGGTAAAGTGAATGGAGTGGTCACTGTCCGCTATGTAATGAGATGCCTTGATACCCCGGACCTGTGAATGGAGCCAGCGGGGTGGTATGATGGCAGATACACTAGCTCAGGTACACAGGGGAACAAGCTTGGTCAGCTAGTTAATATTGCAGGGACTGGGCAGAGTTAGCTTGACAGGAGAGAAGTGGAGCAGGTGTAGTGTTGCATTCACTTTCTCCTGTTTCATTTTGGGGAAGTGACCAGTAGTGTTTCGTAAAAGAGTGTTGTTAGTATCAAAGACGATTTTTGTTAGTAAAAAAGAGGGGAAGAGAGAAACTGCAGTGATGTTCTGGTAGAGAAATTTGTGACTTTACTTGTTTGTCATGTCATTTGAATCATATGAAGTTCATCTGATGAATTTAGCTTTGGTCCATGTAGGACGTACTGATGATGTCACTGTAAGATTTGAATTTAAACCGACCAATCATCCGACTAGAGTTGATAAATATTTTGCAATGTAGTCCGAAAATATTTACAAGTTTGTCAAAAGATGATGTAACTTTAAAGGGCAGATTGAAAGCCGCTCAGGTGAAACCAGCACCCCCTGCTGGTCAACGGGAGTGACACACTTTTAGACAGAGTAATAAATACAGTATGTGATAGAGGGAGGATTGAAGGAAAAGGGAGGCAAATATTTCATTATTCCACATTCATATTCCAACAGATTTTTCAGTTATAATTTCCAAGGAGATAAAGTTCATCTGTGCAGCCGTCACCACAATAAAACAGAGCAATTTATACCCTTTTTGAGTCATTTATAAACTACACCAACTGTTCAAGCTGCTTCAGAGAGTCAAATTAAAGTGTAACTATTCACAGAAATAAAAAGGGGAGACTACATGAAATAATTCAGACGCATGTACATATCAACAAATGTATATATTACAGTACAGAATAGGGATGTTTTCTCAGTGGAAATCTTGGGACACAGTATCTAAGTGGTAGGAGCTGTAAAAAAGAAAGGAGGAACAGAAGGTAACCAGAGAGTAAAGCTCTTACAGTCTGCTGGTTTTTGAGAAATAATTAAGAAGCGGTTTGACAATCTGTGAAGATCCAGGGTGCTGGATCGGAGAGTGTCGTTTCCCCCCTGTGATCTTTTCTTTCTCTTTTTTACCCCCTCTTCACTTAAGTCTGTTTCATGTGTCCGGTGAAGACGTGTCAACCTGAGCGTCCTGTATCCCCCTTTCAGTGTCTGTACACACACCAGTCTCTGCAGTGGAGTTCTGTCTTTTTCCAGGTATAATCTCCGGAGAGTCCAAGCAGTCTGTGTAAGCACCATTCTGGGAACAGCGAGGGCAGGCCGGCCGGTGACACACCATGTCCCACAGTGTTCCTCAGTATAATCTGACCTGAAACCAGTACTGGCCTCCGCACTCATGGGCCCTGAGTTGGCTCGCTTCTATATCACCAAGAGGTTGCATTCGTGAAGAACGTCCTTTCGGGTTTGGAAAGGAAAGAAGAGAAAAAGAAGAGAAGTTGTGGTCCGTTTGTCTCGTTGTTTATGAGTTTTTCTGTCTGCTTATATCCCCACAGTGGCTGGATGGTGGTGAATGACATATTATTACCCTGCATGGCAGAGAGAACATTTCCCAGGCTTTGGTTTGGATTTGTCAAAGCATGTGTGTGTATATGCACGTGTTTGCATCTGCATGCGTCTGTATATGCATGAGTGTCCGTAATCTGCGTGTATGTAGGTATATGTGTGTGTCTGCATCTACTGTAAGTGTCTCTATAATTGTGTGTCGTTCTTGCAGCCTGTTACAGTACTCCCAGCTGTTTGGAGAGACGTTTAATGTCCAACACCGCTCGAAAAAATTAAAAAATAAAAATAACGTCATCCTGGGCAGTATCCTGAGAACCCCACCCCCATTAAAAGACCAAAAGAATAAAATCTGAAGTGTGAACGTCCAGGGCCGACACACGATACATCCACCTACACTGACAGCAGTCACTGATGTTATGACACTAGCAGCCACTGCTACGCACACTGTTCCACACTTGTCCAGAAAATAAATAACACTGCAGTCACAAACAAGATCTCCAAGCTGGCACACCACCTGCGAGACACAGAGAGACAGAGGAGTCACAGAGAATTAGAGGAGTCAAAAGCACTATGTGTCAGGCACATTTTGGCTGACACAGCACATTTTGTTATGTTTACAAAACCAGTATTTGTTGTATTATTTTAGTATTTAGCAGTGTAGCAGCAAATCTGTCAGCAATCCAAAGTCTTTAAAACAACTGTCAGCACGCAATAGAAGCAAATGGCATAATGGTAAAGATGTACTATGCAAAACTTTCCTAAAAACGATGTATATACTCAAACAGAGGTAATTCCTCTCAGTCATCAATTATGACCCACTAGAAGTGTATTTTCCTGCAGAGACTCCACCCTCCCTACCCCCACAGTGCTCACATAAGGTCGGGGGTTTATAAAAAGGTACTGACCAGGTGCCTAGCAGGCATCCAAGAGAAACAGTGTGTAAAAACACAAATATAGCGAGGCAAAAATCTGGGGTTGGCTTTCACTTTCACCTCAGCTGGTAAGGATGTTTCAAATAGTAACCAGCAATCATGCATAGTAAACATCTAGGGGTCGGCAACCTTTACTATTAAAAGAAAAAAACAAAAAAACAACTTGTATGGAGCCGCAAAACATATTTGAGCCTTATAATGATGGTATCTAAATTAGCCTTTCAACATTAGTAATGTAAATAATTAGTTAGCCTATCTAGGAAACTCAAGACGAGCCACCGTCAGTGAGGTCTGGCAAAATTTAGAGGAAAAGGCACCAGGTCGTAGATGAATGACACATATTGATGACACTTATGATGCATATTCTTAGCTAAAGAAATGTTAAAACATTTTAGGCTACACATTTAAAATTGGAGAATGTAAAATCACTTTACGCCGAGAGCAATGATGCATGAAAATAAAAATGTTAACAAAAAAAAAAAAAAAAAAAATCTATTCTTTATTTCCTTATTTTTTTTTAACAATCCCATAGGGAGCCACTGTAGGGGGGATAAAGAGGCACATGTGGCTACAGCACTGCACGTTGCCTACCCCTGCTTTTATACTTTCCAGTCTTACATTGCTCCCAAGTGTTGACAAGATATAATGCTCTTTAACAGACTTGTAGCAGTTAATTCATGTTTGTTTTTTGCTTGGCAGTAAACCTGAGCAGCAATTATGTCCCACAAAGTTGGCAACTAGCTGGTGAATATATACCCTTTTTCCACAAAATTCTTTTTAGGTGCCATGTATCAAACCAGCCCACATTTCCACCACTTTTTGTGGAACCATTATAATCAAGGATTCTTCCTTAACGGAAAGTGCTTCATTGTTTTTACCTAAAAAAACAAGCATGGACCAAAATATAACGAGACCACTGCACGCTCTTATTTTTCTCAGATGATTTCTCACTTGACTTCTTCTCTGCTACCTTCTCCATCTTCTCTTTTCAATCTCAAACTGTTCTGGTTCAGAACCAATTCATTTTTGGTGAAATGCTCCAAACAGTTCAAAATTAGGTGTGGAAACCAGAACTGAAGCAGGTCCATGTAGGTGGAAAAGAGGTAATAGTGGAGTGTTGAGTAGCTGAAGCACAAGATAGTTTTCTCAGGAGACCAAATCAGAGTTAACAGGCTGAAGCTAGTGCTGCTCTTTATCTGCTGGAGGTGTAAATTGGCACACACAGCTGTATCAACTTTCTTAGGTGACAGTGTGTCAGTGTTGTTTTCACGGCTTGTTGTGCTGCCCCCAAGTGGCTGGAGGAAAATAAGCAACAACGAATACTCCTGCAAGACCATTTACAAACTCCAAAAACTGTCTGCATGATTTTAAAATGTGTAGAAACGTGTTAAAAGCCAAGAAGTGACAACAAACAAATACATAAGGGAGGATGAGATGTTGAGATGATGATGTTTAAGTTATTTACTACTTCGAAACCTTTAAAAAAGTAAAAATGATATGCTGATGTAATATAGGGAAAAACATGAACATTAACAGAAATGCCTGAGTGGAAAGATGTTAAGAATGTTAAGACCAAGGAGGAATGACAGCTGAAGGAAAGATGAAGCCAGTAAATGTGTAGGAGGAAGAATGAGCAGACCAGGGTCAAATAATTACTGCCTCTGGAAAGCACTGAGCGTCCCAGTGGTCACATTATGGTAAGAAAAGCATCCTGTCTCAAAATATGACTATAAAACAGTTGGACTGCTGGTTCCTTTTTCTTTCCCTCCTATGTGACGATTAAGCACAGGTCAATATAAATGTTATGACACATCATTTGTGTAGAGTTTACTGTACAATACTCTCACTGACTGATTTGCTAGGACACTATTTTCACTTAAATTTGCTTTTATTTAATAAGTTCGATGAATAAATACTAAATTAGATTACTTCAAAACTTTTTTTGTCAAAAATAATATTCAATTCCCCAGCTTTTATTCTGAAGGTCAGGCATCTTGACTGAGCACTTGTCAACGCCAATTCAGGCTCTGTAGCCAGAGTACTCCCAGCCAAAACACTTGCTGTGCAAGTTCTGTTTTAATTTAAAAGTATTTGACCGAGGTCCAGAAGAGAGACGGCAGTGGTCTGAACTTTTTACTCAAAGCCCTCAGGACTCACCTCTGCTACAGGACACGCCAAAGACTTCAAGGCCAAAGGATAAAGGCAAGAGAAAAGAACAAGAACAGAAACAAAAACTGGAGAAGGAGAGAAAAGAGATGAAGGAGGGACAAAAAGTGAGAGAGTTAGAGGAACACTCAAGATATGTTAGTAACAGCAGAGACAGAAACAGAGGTTCACTGTACAGGGAAACTGGATAGTTACATTTGTGAGGTTCTACTTCTGAATATTAAGAATCTAATGTGACATTGCTGTATCTCTGAGCTTTAGTGGTGCTTAGTGGGTTTGTTCATAATGTGAAAAGAAACTAAATAGAAATACACTCATAATTCAATTTAAAATTGATTCCACAGGCTTTAGGCTGAAAATCCAATAATCATGGCTGCCTGTAAGCAAAGATATTTGAACTAATGAACTCGGCAGCATTTCATGGTTTGTGTTCAAGCTTAATTAATGTACGCATCAGCATTTTTGTTACATAAGAGTAGAGTGTGACCTACCTTTTCCTCCAGGTCTTTAATCTGCCTCCTCTGAATTTCCGTCTTGTCTTCAAGGTCACGAATTCTCTGCAAATATTCAGAGAGAAAACTGTAAGGAATGTGTCTTCACAGACAAAATTATCTCTGGCCAAGAGAAATTTCCCATTTACAGATTAAACATACAAACCTATTTGTATGAAGAGCTCTATTATCACACACACGCACAAATATACACAGATTTACTGTATCAGCAGTACAGGCGTAGACGGACCTGGTGTGCCTGGTGCAGCAGCTCCATTCTCTCCTGGAGGATCTGGCAGTCGTACTCTCGACTCTTCCTCAGCATCTGCCTCCTCAGCTTCTCCACCGCCGTCCGCAGCTCGTCCCTCTGAAGCTCATCCAGAGGTTCACCATACTTTATAACCTAGAGGAAGAAGACAGGCATCAAACACTCTGCGTACCACGATGAATGAAAGCACTAAAAACACTTCAACACACTTATCTCTGGTCCTACATTTTGTATCAGTACATCAACACTTTTCATATGAGAATAGGATTCCAGGAAACAAGATTCCTGGAGGATGTTGAAATGCCTCACAGGAATTTTTCCTGACCCTGTTTTCTTAATGTGTGTTCATAACTGTCTCAATAGTCACTAGTGTATTCATTTACAGTTAACCCTGCAAATTGGTCATGAGGACTCCATGTAAATGACACAAATGTTCCAGATTAGTTGGATGTGCATGATCACAAGGATGTATATCAGAAGCACATTAAAAGCACTTTTACTGTGACGCACTTCTTCACATTTACAGTCATGTCTTCATTTGATTAATCTCATCCCTCAGGGTGATGTATAAAACAGTAACCACTGAATTATTACGTGTGTGTGTGTGTGTGTGTGTGTGTGTGTGTGTGTGTGCGTGTGCGCAGTAATTTTCATAACAAGAAGACTGTAACATGTGGTGATGTGAGGCACCTTATCCTGTTGCAGGGCGTTGTATAACGTTGCTTCCAACTCCTGGATTTGCTGCCGGGAGGAAAAAAAGGGCTGTTGTTACATTTAGTGTTATAAACACAAAAAATACACAACTTCGTATCCGGGGCCTTACCCCAGAAAATAAATTATAAACCTTGTAGGGACATGACTATTCATCCCATGTGGGGGATAGAGTCCCAAGAGTGACTGTGAACAGATATGGTCCCCACAAAGTGATGTATACCTGAGACACATACACACACGTACCATGTACGCCTGGTCTAGGGCCTGTTTTCTGTAGTCCAGCTCCTCTTCTAGATATCCTTTCTGTTTACAGAACATCTCCTATAAAGAATATGCAAGTCAGCAGGAATAGTTTAAATTTTTTATAATACTCCAGTACTGCAGTGCAATACATAATACTTGATTTAAACCAGTACTACTTCGTTCTAAGTGCTATGGGGAATAGCAGGTCTCCTGTCATCTTTATTCATATCAAGATGGAATAGAGTCACTGTGGGCCATTACAAGTAAGAAAAAAAGTTTATTCAAGCAGGAGGCCACTGAGGTAAACAGAAAGGTGACATCATCTAAAAAATTGTTGCGACTGACCATCTCTATTTCCAGGTCCATCATCTTCTGGTGCAGCGCTGCCTCCGTCCCCTCAATCTGCTGAATCCACTAGAGGGCAACAAACAGCAAAACATGAGTCAGCACAGCACAAACTACTCTAACTTATCATGTTATCAGAAGGAACATAATATGGTCTCCAAACTTACCTTTTCTGCTAGTGACAAAACAGTACTGGCCTGGATAATGGCCACTTGCTCCTCATTTCTTAAGTTCTGTACAAAAGGGAAAAAACAAACTTCTATTAAAAAATGTGCCTGTTTTACAGTCATATGTTGATATGTTAAATTCCATATGAATTACCCCGTTGTCTCCCAGAATGTCTAGAAGTTTGATGAGGTCTGGTATGCACACGTCCTGTAAAGAAAACAGAATAAAAACCTATGTAGACCATACCAAAAATGGCATTTAACTTCAGATTCTATTGATGTTTGCTTGTTAAGCTTGTACTGAAAACAAAAATGTGGCACGCTCTTAAAAAAAAAAAAAAATACAAAGCATGGATTTTCACAGCATATAAAATACTTTTGGGATCTGTCACAGTGGGAACTCATGCTTTTATACTTCATGACAAATTAGTATAGTTAAAGCAGAGGAGTCCTTCTCATTGCGTACCTTGACCCCCTCTTTCATACAGTAGATTTGCAGTGCACTGACTCCCTCAGAGAATGGATGCATCCTCAGGTGGTTGAATGGTGGGGACCTCCTCTCACGCTCCTAAGACAACAGAAGTATACATTTCATTGCACAATGACTCCTGTTGACTCTGTGTTAGACCTGGATAAAACAGTTATTGCAGATTTGTTGGCTTAATTAAGACTGTACTCAGGTTGAACTCAATATTGATAGTCAGAAATTAACACATTTTCCTGCATTAGTCCTTGTTTCCACTTGTGTGACTTATTTCTTTTTCCAGTGATGATGTTTAAGTTTCAGTAGGTGGTGCTCTTTGCTTTGTTCAGCCATGAAAATGCTGACTACCCTTATTTCAGACAAATTGCTGCTGTCATCTGTGAAAGCATCACAAGCAATGATAAAAGCCTTTAATTAAAATTAAGGTTAAAACCCTGTGATGTTGCATCCATTCATTTCAACACTCTGACACATCTGAGCGATCTGCTCTCCTTTCTGCTCACTAGGTGGCAGCTCAGACCCCCACAAGCTGCCGTCAGTATCTGCACTGCAGCACAGAGGGAACACAAAGACTGTTGTCAGCCGGTTATCAGCCTGACTGACAGACTGGTGGGCTGCCTGTTCACGTAGCTGCATGGCTAACTTGACAGGATTTCAACACAGCTGCTTCAACAAGGGCATGGTAGGAAATTCTGTCTCACTCACTTCGAGCTCCAGTATCCTGAACTCCAGCAGTTCATTCTGGTCTTTGGAGTCTTGCAGCTCCTGCTGCACTCGATTGCACTCTGACTCCATCTTGTCCACCTGGACACCACAGAGAGTCAGAATTAATTTAGTTGTTCACAAATTAGACTGTAGCTACAATTTGTTATGTAATATGATGGAGATAAAGAAGCAGCTGGGTGAGTCATAACTGTAAGAGACAACCTCAACACTGCAAGATTTAGCACAATGCTAATTAGCAAATGTACCATCTGTGACAGGCGCCATCAGACTGACAAAAAAAAATACTAATTTTTTTCAGTAATACCAGTGCTGTGCAAAGAACAAGGTAACTAATCTTGGGACAAAAACATAGCAAAACATAAATACACTTTTGATCAATCAAATTCCGTAAATGATAATTATCAACAGTGACAAACTGTTTGGTGATCAGGAAAAACAACTAAGTTGAGTCTAACCTTCTCCAATAGCTCCTGATTCCTCCGTAAAAAGAGTTGCTTCTCCTCTACCCATTTGGAGTCCTGACAGCGAGGACAGAGACAGTTGATGCATTAAGCCATTGAAATAAAGCAAATATATAATTTAACACAATTGTTAAGAAATTAGAATAAAGACAAATTCCAAATCTAGAGATGGCATGGCAATGAAACAACTGGTTACGCTGATGAGAGGACAGTAGGAAAGGAAGGGAAGTCATTTGTACAACTACCAATATGTTGATTTGTTTTCTTTCAATTCAACCTTTATTGTTGTTGTATATATTTCCCTGAGTGAAGTATAAATCAGGCACATTTCATAAACCTTGTGCTGTGTAACAACCAAAAAGAAAAAGTGAGTAAACTTCACATAGATGCCTAGATGTCACACACACAAATGTGTATACACACATTACATCACATTAAGACATGCTATGTGATACATGTTTATTTGTTAGAGGGTGTGCCTCTAATCTTTATATATTGCTTGTTGTTCCTTTTGTTTTGTCCACCACCCTATGTTCGCATTCACCTGCCTTGATTCATGTGTATGCTCGTGTGTCCTACCTGCCCCTTCAGGGTCAGTTCCTTCTCCAAGTCCTCTATTTTGGCTTTATACCTGAGCACGTCTGCTTGGAGCTGCTCCTGAGCCTAAAACATGAGCAAAACAAACAATCATTACACACTATAGCACTGTTACTCAAGTGGGGGTCCCAAAGGAATCTGTTCTGGTATTCACTTAATCATTAATATTCCTTTTGGAAAACCAAACAACACAACACTGAACTTTGAGAATATCTGCTGTCAGACTTCCATAAGCACATTGCTTCAGCATTTCCATTGTTCTGAGAGCTTGACAGGCGACCAGTGCCTCGTTATGGTTGGGTAAAACTGGACCTTGGCTGTTGTAGTATAGTGAAGGGTAAACTGTATCTTCATTAGGACAGACACGAGGTAAGAATATTTGGTATGTGTACGTACCTTGGCCTCCATCTCAGCGTCTAGAATGCCCCCTTTCTGTTCCTGCAGCAGGGCATAGGCTCGTTGTAAGGCCTGATACTCTCTGGTCAGCTGACGGAAACGCAGCTCCGACTCCTCATTGGCTAGACCCTTGATTGACACACAGAGGTTAAAGGTCAAAGTCTGTGGCTGATTGGGTTTACAGTACATCCCTGCTGAAATGTAACTGAACAGATTTGATGGAGTATTAAAACAGAATACATTCAAGATACCGATTGAAATCTAGTCACTGTGACACTCCTTAGCTTTCTTTGTGACTTGACAAATATGAGACGAGTTCTTACATCCTCCAGGTCTTCATCAGGAGTAGCAGGAGTTCTGTCCATCCGGAACGACGCCACTGATGACGTCTCCGAGTCCATAGATTCTTCATCGTACCCAAAGAAGGTGTCTACTACGATGTGCCTCTGCAGAGGAGGGAGTTGGAAGATTTATACACCCAGTAACTGATGGTGACTGTCAAGCAATCAATATGCTCCATTAACATGACCTTAGATCAAATGCTTCGGTGTCCCGGAAAACCTTTCCATCTCCTTTCCTTTGTATTCAGCTAATATTCTTGTTCTATGGCGTGCAGAAGTAACTGATCAAGCAGCAAGATTGTCATTTAAATGTGAATTAAACTTGCATGACAACATTAGTTTGTCATTTTAACATTCATTACTGCACACTGCTGATTCTGCTCATCTGGAAACTGTGAAAACAGGTCACACTGGAGTTACATGACTGTTTGCTCAAGATAAGAAAACAAGTCATATGAAATCATATGCTCTGCTGACCTTAGATGGTTTTTGTGTTTTATTCTATACTGACAAGTCAAATGCTGCTCAGCTGACAAGCTATCTATGTTATTTCTTGAATCAGATCTTGTTCTTGGGAAAACTATACAATGATGCATGTCACTCTATCCTGTCAGAGTCATGCCCTCTTCCTTCTGATTTCTGGGTTTGGTAATCAGGTTTAATGTGTGTTTGAGAGGTTACAATTTCCCACAACTGGTGATCTAATGTACTCCAGCAGTAGCTGTGATTGTAGGATTGAACTAACTGGCAATTCTGACATTACTTCAAAGTCTGATGGTGAAGTTGTTTTTAAAATTTGTTTTCTTTGCTACTGCATGACTCCTTACAGGTTCTGCTTCTACAAGGCTCACTTGACTACACACAGAGCCATGACAATACCTTTAACAATGTTTTAAAAAGAGTAGTTTTAACACAGAGTTGGAAACGATCTTCACAAAAGATACCCCTTAGCTTCTCAATAATACCAGCTCTTCAAAAGTGAAGAAAGATTTCATTGTTTTCTAAAGAATACACTGTTACTAAATATGATTAAAGGTTTTCTATAATAGAAACCAAACTAAGTGCACTTGAAGATAAATAGAAACAAATTTAACTCTCACTACCTTAATTGGCCTTGAACTTCTTTTATGCCTTTTCTTTCTTAGTAGTTTTTCTCGGTCCTGGAAAGACAGACAAATGGAAATAAGATACCACATTTCTGTAAGATGATCATTTTTTTCTTTCTGTTCTTTTTAAATTACAGAAAGAAAAATAAATCAATGACAATACAACAGTGAAAGAAGCAGCTTCACACAGTTCATTGAGGATGTTAGGAATCATAGGATGTTGATGGAGTTAAGTTTCTAACTCCCAATTCACATGTCAAAAGTTTTTTGGTGATCAAGCCTGAGCTTTGGGTTTGAAGTTCGATCATTGAGGATATTAATTTATTACTAGTCCGTACCCGGGGATGTGTTACGTATAGAGGAAGGAGAAATCAAAGACAGTATATTAGAGGAGATGCAAAATCAGAGCACTGTAAATGCACTGTGTAATAAATATTAATGTAAGACAAACAATGCAAACTGTATGTAGAAACATGCTTTATGGCAAAATACATGGAGCATAGTTTTGGCTGACGGCACGGAGGCACGCACGTGCGCAGGCCGTGAGCGGGCACACAGGTACACACATACAAGTTTCGATCCACAAGTGTTGGAGATGAAGGCTTCCCAGCCAAACTGTGGTCCCATTGCAGGTGTTTTCGAAGTGGTGTCCGCGCATGCGCAGCTCGCACTGCTAATGGTGCTCACAGTATGACTGGGTAGTGTAAACGCGAATATAAACAGTAGAAATGTGGGAAAAATGGCATCATGGCTGTCTGCACATGACCAAGATGAAAGTCTATGTGCAAGTTCAGAGAAGTAGGTCAAAGCAGTGAGGAGGAAAACGGATGATGACAGACAGACAGACGGAGGGAGGGACAGAGGTTTCTCCATTTAATAGTATGATATCTGTAAAATCAGCTATATTGAGTGCGTGGTTACAAGTAACCACGCACTCAATATAGCTATATATAGCTATATATAGCTATATATATATATATATATATATATAAATATATATATATATATATATATAAATATATATATATATATATATATATATATATATATATATATATATATATATATATAAATATATATATATATATATATATATATAAATATATATATATATATATATAAATATATATATATATATATATATATATATATATATATATATATATATATATATATATATATATATACATATATATATACATATATACATATATATACATATATATACATATATATACATATATATACACACACACATATATATATATATATATATATATATATATATATATATATATATATATATATATATATACATATATATATATACACACACACATATATATATACATACAGTACAGGCCAAAAGTTTGGACACACCTTCTCATTCTATGCATTTTCTTTATTTTCATGACTATTTACATTGTAGATTCTCACTGAAGGCATCAAAACTATGAATGAACACATGTGGAGTTATGTACTTAACAAAAAAAGGTGAAATAACTGAAAACATGTTTTATATTCTAGTTTCTTCAAAATAGCCACCCTTTGCTCTGATTACTGCTTTGCACACTCTTGGCATTCTCTCCATGAGCTTCAAGAGGTAGTCACCTGAAATGTTTTTCCAACAGTCTTGAAGGAGTTCCCAGAGGTGTTTAGCACTTGTTGGCCCCTTTGCCTTCACTCTGCGGTCCAGCTCACCCCAAACCATCTCGATTGGGTTCAGGTCCGGTGACTGTGGAGGCCAGGTCATCTGCCGCAGCACTCCATCACTCTCCTTCTTGGTCAAATAGCCCTTACACAGCCTGGAGGTGTGTTTGGGGTCATTGTCCTGTTGAAAAATAAATGATCGTCCAACTAAACGCAAACCGGATGGGATGGCATGTCGCTGCAGGATGCTGTGGTAGCCATGCTGGTTCAGTGTGCCTTCAATTTTGAATAAATCCCCAACAGTGTCACCAGCAAAACACCCCCACACCATCA